>NC_063441.1:10080428-10146041 GCF_020379485.1 Brassica napus
TTTTAAATTAATAAAATAATGTTTAATTTTTTGAAAAAGTCTTGTTAAATAAGAGACTTGCAATGGACTACACAAATTTGCCCGTCTCTTAACCAAGTTTCTTAATTTCACTTTTCCAACTAAAAGATATTAAAAAATGATTAAAAACTCTTAAATGTCTCTTATGGATAATGATGCTCTAAGAGCACCAACAACGCTTAGTTTCCAACACTATTTCTAGACTAATTTTTATTAATATTTTAATAGTATTAAGTGACATAATTAGTTTTTATTTTGTAATTATAATTGGACCAATATAAATGGACATGTGTAGATGTAGTCTCTACAAAACATTGCAACGTTTCTCTGCAGAGAGATGATGGTGACACTTTCTACAATTTCTCTCCAACTTTTTTTTTGAATTATTTTTTTGTTGAAAGACTATTTTAGAGATCATCATTAATGATATATCTAAATTCTTAGACTGTAAGGGCAACATTATCAATGGTGGGGGAAAGTTCTTACGTGTGGACCCCACCACATTTTCCCAAAAATTGTGCCCAAATGTCCTTGATTAACATACCTTTTGCGCGCACTGCATTTGTTACATTGTTTGCGAGCTCTATTAACGTTGGCGGCCCGCAACTAATTTATCTTCTTCTTTTTTTTATTTTAATCAGAAAAAGAAAAAGTGCTGATAAAAAGAAAAAAAAAAAAAAATCAGAAAAAGAAAAAGAAAACTTAAGAATCCCAAAAAGCCTTTCTACCGATAATGTTGCCCTAAAAGAAATAAAGAACTTGTAGCTTTTGTTTAGGACCCATCGTATAGCTGCTACTCATGGATATAGTATCCAGTAAGACAACGAACATTTCCAACCTTTCTGATTGAAAGAATTGAACTATACTAAATACTAAGTTAAGATTCGCCTTGTGCAGGATAAACATTATATATAAAATTATTTTATGTATTAAATATTTTTACATATTACGAAATAATAAATATATATTGAATAATTAAAAATCAGTAACTATTAAATATATAATTAAATTGGTGCGAATATATAAATCAATTTTATTAATCCAAAAATATTTTTTTAATATTTAATAGGATATGTAATTAAATTTAAATGATGCTAACATACATAGTATATTTGAGTATATTTTAAATATTAATGTCTATTAAATGATGATTTCTACTCATATAATCGTTTTGATCATTTGTATCTTTTATAAAAAAAAAATTAGTGATAACAAAATTTTCATTCTAGGATTAATAGCCCTTAATAGTTTTAGTAATTTATCATTTAAAAAAAATAAGTTGTCGATGTTCGTTCAAAAATTTTATCAAAAAAATTGTTCAAAGTAAATTTTGAAACTTAAATATTGTATTTTATATGGTTTATAGTTTAATTTAAAATGATATATATATATATATATATTAATCTTAATAATTAATTAAATTAGACTTTTTGTTTATATGATTTTGTAATCATTTGTATTTTGTCATAACAAAAAATTTAAACCAAGGATCATAAAATTTGAATGTGAGACTTTTAACAGTTTTAGTAATTTATAGTCGTTAGTGAAATTTAAAATATAACATATACAGAAAAATCTAATTTTTTATTATATAGTAATTGTGGTTGTTTAATTTATTTAATAGTTTAAAATTAAACAAATATAATAGAAGATACACTAATTTTTATCAAATATGTATTATTCAAATCATTAATTGCCATATATAATTTAACCACATTAGGCAATTCCGTAAATTTTATTTAAGAAAATAATAAAGTACATTAATGCTGAATTTATTGTTAGTTTAATAAAAAAGTTTATTATATAATTAGATGGACCATCATATTTCTCTGACATGTGGTTACAAAAAGAAGTTGTAATGCTTCTCAAATAATATATAAGTGATTTGTGTCATTATTTTTTCGTTTACTATCGTTTTTCATTAATTTCTAGTATCCGATATAACAAGAAGTTAAGAACTATTGTCAAAGACAAATAAAGTTGTGCACATACCGAAATTCCGGAAAGTTTGACGTGACCTTTTTACTTACTTTTCGTGACACCTCCCACCCCATATACTTGTCACTACTAAAGTGTCGTCATTAATATTGTACTAATTATATTACAGTAAATACAGTCCAACATTGGTAATCTTATATAAATCGCAATTTGGCATGTTCATATCATCACGGATTCACGGATGATGATAATGAGCATAAAAGGATAAAAATATCTTAAAGATTCCTTTGGTCTATATAAAGAGGAAGACACTCAATAGCTTTAACGTACTTCATCACTTCCGCACTAAACCAAACCATAAAACTCAAGATGGGGCTTCTTCACAAACAAAACCTTTCCTTTGTGATACTTCTCCTTGGTTTCCTCGTCGTCTCTTACGCTTGTGACTGTGGTGACCCTCCAAAGCCATCTCCACACCCCGTTAAACCGCCTAAACATCCCGTTAAACCGCCTAAACCACCCACCGTTAAACCACCTCCACACACTCCGAGACCGCCAACCGTCAAGCCTCCGCACACTCCATCCCCTCCACATTCTTTTCCACCGTACACTCCAAAACCTCCCACTGTCAAGCCACCGCCACAGCCAACTCCAACCCCATCCCCTCCACCACCGTACGTCAAGCCACCACCAGTGCCAACCCCAGAGACGCCATGCCCGCCACCACCGCCACCGTCACCACCACCAACCCCATGTCCTCCTACACCTCCAGCGCCAACCCCTGAACCGGAGACTTGCTCAATCGATGCGCTTAAGCTAGGCGCGTGTGTGGACGTGCTAGGCGGTTTGATTCACATCGGACTAGGTAAAAGCTACGCAAAGGCTACTTGTTGTCCGGTTCTTGGCGGTTTAGTGGGTCTTGACGCAGCGGTTTGTCTCTGCACCACAATTAGAGCCAAGCTTCTCAACATTGACCTCATTATTCCCATTGCTCTTGAGCTTCTTGTCGACTGTGGTAAGACTCCACCTCGTGACTTCAAGTGTCCCGCTCCACAAAGAAAGAGTCCTCTCTTGGGTTGATCTCTTGTGTTTCATTTGATACAGTACAAGTACAAGTATTTGAGATATCAAGATCTAGGTTCTTTTTCCTGTTTTTCAGTTGCTGAAACAGTACCTACAAAGGATCTAAAATTTATTACTTCTCTAAATCAAAAAGCAACTTTTATGTAAGTGTAAGGTGATTGTACGTCGAAATAATGTTATTTTAAATTTGATTTACAAAATCTAATATATACAAAATTCAACTATCAGTGTATCTATATTAATTTGTATTTATAAGTTTAGTGATTTAAACTCTCTATTATTATGTTTACAAATTTTGGTTAAGAGTACTGATAGATCAAGAAGAACTTTTAACCAAAATATTATCATAACTTTGAAATAATAGGAAGCGTTTTCATAGAATTTGAAATAAATATCTTTTTTTTTACTTCAAATTTGAACTGGATTTTTAAAGAAAATCTAATTTAGCCTGGGACATATGACCGTGACCCGTTGGTCGTACCTACGTCGACCAGTACTACTACTGATCTATGTCTACAGTAATGTATAAAACTAAACAACTACTGTCTAATCAGAATGCTATGATTTGGTTGGTCGAAAAACAATGGATGTTGCGGAATCAGGAGAAAAGAAGAAAAAATCCAAACTTTAGAAACAAAAATGAAAAGCAAATACCCAAGTAGATTTTATTTTTATAATAATCAGTGTGTATGAATTTTTGCACTCTTAAAATTCATTATAATAGGCCAAAACTCGATTACTATAACCAGCATAAGAAACTAAGGGTGAGCATTTTGGTTTAATTTCAGATTCAGTTTAGTTTGGTTTATTTGGGTCTAAAAAACTTTAACCAAAGTCAACCCAAATTAGTTTGGTTTGGTTTATCTTTGGTTTGATTCGGTTTTAGTTGGTTTGGTTTGGTTTAATTTGGTTTTGTTTGAAATTAAGTTATGATTCTAGCTAGTTTTTTTTTTTAACGCTGATTTATTAATGATCTTACAATTATGATATAGGAAATATTACATAGACGATTCGACAACCGACAATACTACCTGTCTTATGAAGACCTACGCCTAAATGCATCACCTGAGCCGTCCTATGAAGATCTACGCCTGGCCAGATTTATTTGCACCATGTTGAAGATCCCTTGCAAGCCTTTCCTCTGTAGTCTGCATAATTGTTTAATAAACCGCTCTCTCCGGGACTTGAAACCTGGATTTCCTGTAATCTGCAATAAATTGCATAGTCTGGGATTTGAACCCCAGACCTGAATGTAGAAGCCTTTAAACCTTAACCAATAGACTACGGTGATTCTAGCTAGTTAGAATCCTATTTGAAATTTAAAGTGTCATGTTTTAAATTTGGACCAATTAAACATGTCGTGAGAAAATATAAAACCACAATTTATATACAACAAGATAGGAGCCCGTTGCGTTGAAACGGATTTTTGTTTGATGTTTTAATTTAATAAAAACCATACAATAATAATTCATTTTATTATAGTATTATGATTTTTTTGCATATGTTGTTTTGAGATTTATTTTATAATTAAAACGTTTTCACACATAAGTTCAAGTTAATATTTGTATTTTACAATTATGGTGCGAGTTGTTACAAACTTTATATTAAGGATTAGAGATAATGCTATACATAAACATTAAAACTGAACACAATCTGAAATAATTAATGAAAAGTAAAAAGAAATGAAAGTTAAATACACCAATCGAATCAATGATAACACTATACATGTTCTTATGTACTAATTTAATATTTTATTAAACAAGTTTTTGAAATTTTATTTTGCTAGGATTTTTTTTTAAAAATGAAAACATTATATTTTATAAATCTCCTTTTTATTTACAATTAAAATAAAAATATTATATACTCTTTTATAATTTTGTTTAAGATTTTAGAAAAGATAAACTTCTATCATATAACCTATTACAATTATTTTCTCGTTAGAATTTCACTGAAAAATATATTGCTACCAAATAATTATATTTAGTTATTAATATTATTTTTAAAATTGCTATTTTTACAATTCGTATCAACACAAATTTTAGGCTTCTTTTGTCAATTAAATAATTTTTAGTATCATGTTCATCATCAAACACTCTCTTAAAAATAATATCAAATAAAGTTTTACAATTTTTTTTTGGTTAGGACTTAAAAATATTATACAAATTTCTTTTGTTTAGTTTTTTTTTTATAAAAAAGGAAAAAAACTATCAAATATTCTTTTACAGTTTTGTAGGATTTTAAAAAGGAAATTAATATTACATAATCTTTTACTATTATATTTTGTCTGGGATTTAAAAAAATAATTTTTTTATCAAATAACTATTTCTAGTTAATATTAACTATTTTTAAAAGTTGCAATTTTCAAAATTCGTTTTTTAATATCGTTAATTTTTTTTACAATTTTTCTTGTAAATTGAATAATTGTTACTATCATGTTTATCATTAAATTTTTGAAGTAAAAATACTATTAAATAACTTTTTACTATTATCTATAGTCACAATTAAAAAAAGTAGGAAAAATTCTTAATTGGTTAAAATTAGAAGAGAAATTTCTTTTAGAAATCTCTTTTATTTAAGATTTTATGAAAAGAAGAAATATTGACACATATCACAATCTAATGTTTTAATTGACACATATCACACTCATATAAGGTGAAATATTTGAACCAAATTTTAGTTTTATATTTTTTTAACAAAAAATTATTAAAAAGTAAAGTTAGTTAATTATAAGAAAAATAAGATTACTTTTACGTTTTTATTTTATTTAGACTTTTAGAAGGAAATAAATTATTTTATTTCATTTAAATTTTTATACAACTATTTTATTTTTTAATAGAAAAATTCTGTTTAATTATTTATATATTTTGTCTTATACGTACAAACACATATTTATCATATGCACACATACTTATGTAAGACAATAACATCAAAAGTAAAAGTTATGGATAAGGATAAGATGTAATAAGGATAATAAAAAGTTGAGTTGTATATGACATATCCTAAAATCATGAAAAAGATGACAAGTAATCAAATTAACTAAAATCATAGAGAATATGACAAGTAAGCAAATTCACTTCTCAAATAATAGTATAGATAGATAGATAGATTTAATACAACCTAAAGAGATCTTCAGCATAATGCTTATTAGTTTAATTTATTAAATACTTCATCAAACGATAATTACACAAGATTACATATAACTTTATTCAAGCATAACTACACAAACAAACCCTTTAACAAAAAAACACAAACTTTATTCAATCAGATCAAGCACTCTTCACTCCACACAATACAAACCAAAACGGTTTATTTATTCCCGTAACCGAAAACGTACGACGAATATAAAAAGTTTGTAGCCACCATAATTTTTGCAGTAGACGTTGCAAAAACCTTTTATTGCCACTTCCTTCTCTTATTTTGTTTGACGATTAGATGATCAGCCATCAACCTTCATGTCGGTTTCAGTATCCCACTTGAATGCCCCACTTGGCTGAGCCGCGTCCGCGATATCCTCCACCGTCAGGTGCGAGTTAGGTGTCTTCAACGGTACAATCTCATGCCCGTACTTCTCCGCATCTCCACAGTAATCCTTATATTGTTCCCATTTTAAAGACATTATGTTTTATAACCTAAGAGAAAAAGACCAATTTCATGTGTATAACTTTAAAGTCTTAAATATACTTACTTGGTCAGCGTGCATTTTCCTCACAAACTTCTTGAACAGTTCAAAGTTGTTTTCTTGAAAGACAGTATCGGACAACCGTAGGTAAGTAAAGCCGTACATTCTCAGCTTCGGCTTACCGTTATGGTTAACCCCGTTAGGCCTCGCATTAAGTAGAATCTGATTGTAACCTTTGGTTCCATAGGTCTCTAATGCATTCTCACCAGCAACTTCTATGCCTTCTTTCCATGCTTTGCTCAATACCTGAATAAATGATTTACCAAAATAAATCAAGATACAGACCGTTGAATATGAACGCACAAATCTTGAAATCTATTCTCTTGGTGTACCATTTGAACAAGTTCTTGTGGAGCACTTAGGGCTTCAGCAGTATTGTCGGTATCTTTCATCTCAAGGCAAGTGAAGTTGAGAGTGCCGTAGTGTTTTGAGAGCATCCGAGCGATCGGGCGATAACCATCTCTCTCGTAAAGGTTATAATATCCCGCAGTAAGCTCCGCCGCGTGGCTGTGGTGGTTGTACAACCAGTGAATTCCAGAAACCTATCTCGTTCACGTAATCAATTTAGATTCATAAACTAGTTACCTTGCTAGACAAGTAAACTTGAAAAATGCTTAAAAAGTGTTGATTTTTTTTTGTTATTAACATTGAAAGCCAAATGAAACCATTAGTGATTGAGCTGGTTTTCTGTTAATACTGATATAGCTTTTTGTCAGTTCCGTTTGATGCAATTTGAATTTGTTTTGTTTTAGTTTATCAACATGATCCATGTATATGTCATTTGTTTATAGTAGTAATAATAATACCTTGGCAGCCAAGTTAACTTTAAGTCCAGCGAAGATCTTGTTGGCTTCTCCTATGATCTGATCTCCATGAAAGATAAGCTTGTTCGAGTACCATGTCAAGAAAAACTTCCCCTCCTCCGAGACATAGGTTCCATTAGTCTTGAAAAATCCAGTTTCCTCCGCCTTGTCATTGTATTCTCCGGCGTTGTCCGGCAGATCCCACTCCGGATGACCTGCTTTGGCCGCTGCTTCCTTGAACTCGCTCTTCAAGTACTTGTCATAACACTGGAACCACCAAAACGCAGCGTTTCAATTGATAAATCGTACTAATAACAAACATGTATGTTATATGCAAAATTAACCTGAAATTCTCCAATGCCTGGAAACACCCATCCTTGGCTTTGTGGGTAAGCAGGGTAACGGAGTTCACCGGCAGGACCAAGTCCGACCTCGATGTCAACAATGGCTCCAGCTTCTAGCAGCTCCAACATGTTTTCTTTGAAGCTACTCATGTAGTCACTATACATCTGAATGATGAAAATGTAAATATATTCAATAAAACGCTGATCGGGGTTTTCTCAAGAACGCAAACGCTAGGATTCTACGTACCTGAACAGGGGTTCTTCCAGCGAAGAGAGGAAGATTGTCGACACCGAGTGAGAGATACTCGATATCTCTTGTTCCTCTACGGTTAGTGTAGTAGATATCTGGATCGCTCTCACCAACCTCACGAACCCATTTCGGGATGGGGATCGTGACGACGTCGCCAACGTTTCCACCGCATTGGTGAAACGACATGATTGCTTGGATTTTGAGTCCTAAACGGGCGATTAGCTGGAACAGCGTTTTGTAAGCGGTCCAGTCATATTGTTTAGGGCCTTTGGACTCTATGATTCCCCACCAAACATCGACCATAACGCCGTCGATTCCAGCTTCTTCTTTGAGACGCTTGAGGTGCGTTTCAAGCGTTTCGGGGTCCGCGAACACGTTTTCGACATTCACCACTCCCAACTGCATTCAACATTATTTTAGTCTTCTAATACTAACAAAATGAAAACAGGGGAAAAACTTAAAAAACATTTATTAACTGTAAGATAAAGCAGAAGGAATATTACATTAACAGTGTGACAAGTGGTAGTAACTGAACCGGGATTAACCATATATTAAAATTCAAGAACTCTCAGCTTTAGACGCCAAGATTTATATAAAATATAAGATATGAGTTATATTTTAACATGTATAAAAAATTTTTGCTACGTTTTAAGAAGCTAATTACATATGACCTTACTTGAACTGAACTATAGAAACATTAGTGAAACAATGTAAAACCAAGTTGTGATCGATGATGAGTTACCGGAAGCATAACGTAGACGGGAACATAGTTGAGAAGAAGCTTTTCGTTGTAGTTTGCAGCCATTTTTAAAGCTTTTTAGGAATGAATAAGCAGTAAGTGATACTAGTTGCTGAAGCTCACTTGCGTCTCATAACCAAAGCTGTGCTCTTTATATAGAGAAATATAAGAGTGTTATTGCAATTTGCGAGAGTAGTTGTGAAACGATTGGTGCTCTTGTTTCCACCGTCCACTGAGGGTTGTATAATGACTTTATTGCCCTCTGTTATTTGGCTTCTTCCTTGTCTTCTTTCGTCATTTTAAGAAACCTTTGCAATAATTGGGGTTTCACGATTTTGATTTTCCGACATTTATTGTCTTGTTGCCGGCCTTTTTTTGCTCTCCTTGTGTTTATTAAGCACGTGGAGGAAATACAAATGAGTGAGTGTATGTTGTATCGTCACTCGTCACCGTTCAACTTATGATTAATAGTCAGACTCGATTTCTATGCTCTCAGCTCTATCTGAAACATTTAGCTAGGGATGTGTCTTAGAGATCATGAGCATAGAAGTAAAGAATGTAAAATGGTCTTTTATTCCATAATCGATCAAATGATTTTGGTAAAAGATATAGTTCCTATACACAATTGACTAATCATGTAAACCAAATAAAATCACCGTGAGATCTTGAGCCCGATCCAAAAAGAAATCCACTTGTTTTAGGTGCAAAAAGAGAAAAATTTTGTTAGTTCCCCTATCATTTTCTATAAAAGAAAGAGTCTCCTTAAATTAGAATCACAAGAGACACAACAAGCGAAGCCCTGCACGAGCGAAGCCCCGTTGTCGCCTCACCATTGCTGACTAGCTACCTCTGACGCCCTAAGAGCATCCACATCAATGAACCCCCTCTTGGGGTTCATCTTTTTAGTTTTTTATTATTAAAATTTGTTTCTTTTTCTTTTTGGTTTTTAAAAAAAAAAAAAAAAAAAAAAAAAAGTTAGACCAATCGCGGGCCGCCACGATACGTGGGGCCCGCGCTACAGTGATGAACTTTAGGAGAGAGGGGTTCAACCAAGAGAACTTTAAGAGAGAGAGGGTTCATGAGATTGAATTATTTTATTATTTTTTTTTCTTGGTTTTTGTGTGAACTCCCCCCATGAACCCTCAATGGGGGTGCTCTAAGCCGCCGATCTCGTAACCCTACTCGTCGTTTTCTCATCAGCTGCATGTAACCAGATCAGATCTCAGCCCTAAGGTAAGGTTCATATCTTCTTATTCCATCTTTCTTGTCATTGAGTGGAAAAAACGGCTTTTTCATACATGAACAACTCGTATAAGTTCTATTTCTACACAGACTTGTGAAGTAGTTCAACTCATACATAAACTATCAAATTTCGATTTAACATACCTGAACTTTCTCTTTTTAAAAAAAATCAACTTTGACCCTACACTACAAGAAAACACAAGTTTTACGAGGGCAGTTTTCCTCGTTACTTCGTCGTAAAAGCAGTGTTACGACGAATTAGCGAGGAAACCCGTTTCGTCGTTATACGTTTGTCGTAACGCATATATCCTCGCTAATTCGTCGTAAGTTAGCGAGGAAATAATTTCGTCGTAAAAGCGAAGGAGGATATTTCGTCGTAAAGACCACGTAAAGATTCCACGTAAGGACGTCGCTAAGTTTCCTCGTAAATACCACGAAAAACTTTCCTCGTAAAACCCACGTAAATAAATACTCGTAAAATTAACGTAAATACCTTGACAGCTTTCCACGTAAAGAAAACGTAAAAACCTTGATAGATTTCCACGTTATTTCCTTGTAAATGTTTCCTCGTAAAAACCACGTTAAGCTTCCACGTAAAGAAGCCGCAAAATTAGCTACGAATTTACTTCGTTTCATTATTTTATAGAAATATAAAAAATTATAATTATAAATATAATTTAAATTATTTAAATTATTAATAAAATTAAAATTCTAAAAAAATCAAAACCAAAATATTTTATATATAAATAAGTTTTGAATTCATAATACAAGAACCGAAATTAAAAAGAACTAAGGGTGGTCGTTAATTAATCGCCTCGTAGAATTCATCACTCCTCGCCTGAACATCCGCCTCGGCATGTGAGTCGTCGGTCGGTGACTGGCCTGGGATAGGATTTTGTTGTCGCATGGTCCTCAACAAAGTCGCCCATTCCGGATTTGTGGCCGCTACAACGTCCAAGAAGCCCTCGAGTCCACCCATACGAGATCGCAGCTGAGTAGACTCTCTACGCAGCTGAGTAGACTCTCTACGCAGCTCTTCGGACTCCCTACGCAGCTGAGAGACTTCATCATCCCGTCGCTGAACATAAGACGATGTCGCTCTCGGAACATCGTTGACGGAACCAATCCCCAACGTCCGTCCCTTTTTTTAGGGACAACCTTAAAAACAAAAAATAAATTTTGTTAGTAAAAATTTAAAGTTAAATTAAATGAATATTTAAAAAAATTAAAATTTTAGAAAATTTACCTCCTCGTAAAGCTTATCCACTTCAGGTGTGGATAAGGTGACGGGTAATCCATCGGTGGACTGTTGGGTCAGCTGGGTCTGGCGTTCTTCAACCCGAGCAGCCAAATCGTTGTAGATTTGCTCGGACTTGCCATCTATAAATCGGCCCGCCTTGTTCTTGTGGGTCCTCTCGTAAAGTTGCATAAGAGACGGGAATTCTCCCGTCTCTTTGGCCTAAAAAAACATTTAAGAAAGTTGTTAATTAGAATATATATAAAAATATACTAAAAATTTAATATAATTAAATTTTTAATTACCATTTCCAAACGGACACCGGCGTGGGGTTTTTGGCCCGTAGTGTGAAGCATCGGCCCGTTCCCGTGCTCATCGACTGTGTTACGGGAGTTAGAGCAAGACTGGGCGATTCTAATGGAATCAGGAAGACGCCAATATCGGATGAGGCCATCCCAGACATCCGTGGTGAGCTCAGCGGGTTTGCCACGCTCATACCCCTTCACGATCCAGTCACCCTTCCAGTTGGAGACCGTGTCCAACAAGCGAACTTTCGCCTTCGCTTCAAACTTCTTCCTCACCCTCTCAGTGATCCCCAAGGCCCAATTATATTTTTGCTGTTGGAAAAAATAATTTATAATTAGTTTTTCAGAAAAAAATATATATATAAATAAAAAAAAAATTTAAAGATATATATTTAATTAATAGAACTTACAGCGTAAATTTTGAACCACGTCTTTCTGACGTAGTGGGCGTCGTTTTCCAGTTCGGATGTGCCATGGAGAAGTAACCTTTTATCGTGTCGGTTACGTCCGATGCAAGACATCCGTCAATCCCCCACCTGAAAAATACAAATTTAAAATATAAATTATTTTTTAAAGTTATAAAAGAATTTAAAAAGAATAAAAAAATAATGAAACATACCATAAAGTTCCGTCCGGTCGGTCGGGGTCGATGACTGGTAAACCTTCTCTGCCTGGCAGACGGAGAATGTCCTCTACGGTGTACTGCGAGTAAGGAGCACTCGGAGGCACCATCAAATCGGGATGAATCTCGCCGCGGGCATCGGAGGTGCCGGCATCGTAGGAGGCACAGGAGGAGGAGGCATCTGGGGAGGCACGTGAAGAACCGATGGTGCACTAGAAGAAGGAGATCCAATGACTCTCTGAGTGTACTGAGTCTCGGGGACAGTCTCCTGACCCGAAGAACCGGGAGCTGAAGAAGACGACGGGTCTAAACGACTACCCGGCTCACCGAACATCTCTCTGTAATGGGCAGTAAGTCTACCTTTTCGAACCTGAGAAAAAAATTTAATTTTTTAAATTTTCGTGAACATATACTTCCCAACATTATCCACCTAATCAACACTAAATAACATAAGATCCGTAAACCTATCTAAATTCCCTATACTAACCACCTAATCTATCCTAAACTAATCAAACTAGAGAGGAATTAGAGAGACTTACCATTGCTACGAATTAGGGAGGAAGTGGAGAGGAAGTGGAGAGGAAAGACGGAGCGAGCTCGCTCGGGATATATATAAGATTACTTGTCCTCGTAATTTCCTCGTAAACTTACGAGGAATTACAGAGGCCCGCGTTTTCAGTTACGACGAAATAGCGACGAAATACAAAGGCCCGCGTTTTCGTTAACGACGTTTTTACGACGAAAAGGGTTACGTGGAATTAACGAGTTAACCAGTTACGAGGAATTAGCGAGCCTTTATTTTCTATAAATACCCACAACTTTCCTTCTCAAACCACACACACAAACTCACAAAACACACCCTATCTCAAATCACACTCCTCACCAAAATACTTTTCAAATTAGAAATATTTGAAAAAAAAAGAAGAAAAGAAGATATTAGAATTTATGTGGGTGAGACTTAAGTCTCGCCACATATAATTCCAGTATCTTTCTTTTTTTCTTTTTTTCTAGTTTTTATACTATGAGGAAGTAGCAAGTCCCGCTTTTCACCAATTTAGAAAATTTGGAAAAAAAAGAAGAGAAGAAGATATTTGGAACTCATGTGGTCGAGACTTACGTAAGTCTCGCCAAATGTGATTCAAGCATCTTTCTTCTCTTCTTTTTTTTAGTATTTTTAATATTTTCGTCGTAATATCGTCGTTAGTTTACGACTCTTTTACGACGATTTTGGCTTACGTGGAATTAGCGTGCCCCGCTTTTTTAATTTCGTCGTAAAGTCCTCGTGGCCTTACGAGGTGTTTACGACGAAATCATCCTACGTGGAATTAAAGAGTGCCTCCTTCGTCATTTACTTTACGTGGTATTTACGTCAATTTACCTTACGAGGTCTTTACGACGATTCTGTCCTACGTGGAATTAAAGAGTGCCTCCTTCGTCATTTACTTTACATGGTATTTACGTCAATTTACCTTACGAGGTCTTTACGACGATTCTGTCCTACGTGGAATAAACGAGGATTACGTCGTACATTCGACGTCAAATTACGAGGAATTAACGAGCAGTACGTTTAAATCCCTAAAATCCGAAACCCCAAACCCCAAAACCCCATATTCCTTATCTTCTACTTCATATATTCCAAACCCCATCTTTATTTCCATTCCAAACCACAATTCCCACATTTACTTATTTATAAAACAAACTCCCACAATTTCTTATTCATAAAACAAACTCCCACATTACCTTATTCATAAAACAAACTCTCACATTACCTTATTCATAAAACAAACTACACAAAATCAAATACATCAATCGGATACATCGACATTCTCGTCATCACTAGAAATATCATCATTTTCATTAAACTCGTCTTCTACAGCTTCGTCTGTGGCATCATCGGTAAGATCTTCGTATTCGTGATTATGCGGATCAATGAGAAGGATGTCATCAACTTCTTGTTCAGGTTCCTCGACTTCATTTATCTGTTCTTCTTGCAATGGTGGTTCTTCTCCACTGATGATTCGTCCTCGAGGTGTAACTTTGATCACTGCTAACCAATTTATACCCGAATCTCTCATCCGAGGGTATGGAAGGAAGCTAACTTGGTCTGCTTGTGAAGCTAAGATGAAAGGCTCGAATTTGTTGTACCGACGTCCACCGTTGACATCAACTACACCAAATTTGTTAGACCGAACACCTCTGTTGACGACGGGGTCGAACCATTCACATTTGAAGATGACGCATTTCAGCTTCAGTATCCCTGGAAATTCGACTTCAATAATCTCCGTCAAGATCCCGTAGAAATCTGTTTCCCCTTTCACACATATTCCATAGTTACTGGTCGCCCGCTGTCTACCATACTCATATGTGTGAAAAGTGTAGCCTCGTGTGAAATACATCTGTGATGTGGTGACCTTTACAAGTGGAGATTGAATTACTTCGTGTAACCACTTAGGATAATCTGCATCGTCGTCATAATCAACCTGCAAAAATAAAGAGAACATTAAAATACAAATCATGTATGAAAAAATAGTTTGAGTTATAATACCTGATTCCGCAACCACTTAATGAAGTGCTGATCTTTCCTTTTGTCTACGTCACTTGTGGATATACCAGGAAATGTTTCTTCGACTTGAGAAACAAATAGGCTGTAAAATTAATCACATTTCATAGGAATGAATCTCTTGCAATTATATAATTAATTATATGTGTTTTGAAGTGTCCATATATGTTACCTTTCAAAATAACGCATCAATGGATCCTCGCAATTGAGTAGAATATAGGTGTGTGCACTATGAGCGTCTTGTTCACTCGACCACCAAACCTCTTTAGACTTCCCACCGAGTCGTCCAATCTGGCTAAAGATGTCTGGAACACCAGCAACTGCATATGTTGGCGCAACTCCACCATCATCATATCTTCTTGGAGCTCTTCTACGGGTACGTACTTTTGACGCAAAGTAGTACGATGTGAAGTGAGAAACTTCTTCCGTCAAACTTCCAGCAATTATAGAACCTTCAACTTTGGCGAGGTTCTTTGCTTTTCCCTTCAAATATTTCATGGCTCGCTCATACTGATACATCCATCCGTAATGTACAGGTCCACGAAGCAATGCTTCATATGGGAGGTGGACAGCTAGATGCTCCATGACGTCAAAAAATCCAGGAGGAAATATCTTCTCCAAGTTGCACAATAAGATGGGAATGTTCTCCTGAAGCTGTTCTACAACTTCTTCTTTAAGAGTGCGTGTGCTCAGATCCCTGAAAAATGCTCCAATGCCTTTTATATTCCAAAAACAATTAAACACATTGTTAGTCGTATATTATTTTGCAAACTAGACCGTTATAAAATTATTGTGATATAAAACACTACGAACCTGCAAGTGCTTCATGTACGTTTGTTGGAAGTAGCTCCGCAAATGCAAAGGGCAGTAGTCGTTGCATAAAGACATGACAATCATGACTCTTCATCCCAGAGAACTTTTGACCCTTTTCAACACATCTAGAGAGATTTGAAACATACCCATCGGGGAACTTCACTTCTGATGCCACCCAGTTGAACAACACCGACTTTTTTTCTGAAGACAGTCTGAATATCGGAACGGGAACTTGTCCATTGCTTTTAATATGTAACTCGCTTCTTGAGCAAATATCCGGCAAGTCCAACCTCGATTTTATGTTGTCTTTTGTCTTCCCTGGGACATTCAATATTGTATTCATGATGTTCTCAAAGAAATTCTTCTCTATATGCATCACATCGAGGTTGTGGCGCAGAAGAAGATCCTTCCAATATGGCAACTCCCAAAATATACTCTTCTTGTGCCAGTTGTGATGAACACCGTAAGAATCAGGCATATTACGAGGGACATGCCAATTACCACCCCAACGAACTGTTTCGTTAGCTCCGTAGTAGTCGATTTGTGCTTCAATTTGTTCTCCAGTTAGATATGGTGGAGAAGTGTCTCTCACAACCCTTTTGTGCCTAAACAAATTCTTGTTTCTTCGGTAAGGATGGCCAATGGGAAGAAATCGACGATGACAATCAAACCAACTTGTCTTCCTACCATTCTTCAGTTGAAACGCATCTGTCGTTCCATTACAATATGGACAAGCTAATCTCCCATGTGTAGTCCATCCAGACAACATCCCATATGCAGGAAAGTCACTTATGGTCCACAAAAGCATAGCTCGCATCGTAAAATTCGTCTTCGTTGAACAGTCATACGTCCTCACCCCTGTTGACCACAAATCCTTCAACTCTTTTATCAGTGGTTGTAGGAAAACATCCAGGGACCTTTTTGGATGGTTCGGACCAGGTATCAATATCGTCAAGAATAGCAACTCCCGTTGCATGCACATCTCCGGTGGCAGGTTGTATGGCGTAAGAAAGACTGGCCACAATGAATATTGTCTCCCTGACATTCCGAACGGACTAAATCCATCTGTGCATAATCCGAGATACACATTCCGGCTATTGCTAGCAAAATCCGGATGTACTTTGTTGAAATGTTTCCAGGCTCTTGCATCTGATGGATGAGTCATCTCACCATCCGTCTGAGTATGCTCGGCATGCCATCTCATCTTTGCAGCAGTCTGCTCTGATTGATACAATCTTTTCAATCTGTCTGTAATTGGTAGGTACCACATCCTTTGGTACGGTACCCTATTACGTCCCCGTCCTTGCGGCTTGAATCGTGGCTTCTTGCAGAATCGACATACTTCTAGCTTCTCATCATCTCCCCAATAGATCATGCAGTTGTCGA
Organism: Brassica napus; assembly: GCF_020379485.1. Taxonomy (NCBI): domain Eukaryota; kingdom Viridiplantae; phylum Streptophyta; class Magnoliopsida; order Brassicales; family Brassicaceae; genus Brassica; species Brassica napus. The sequence continues at coordinate 10,097,448 of NC_063441.1, forward strand.
TGCAGACATCTATCATCTCCGAAGGCAACCCAAGACTATAAACTAATTTCTGAATCTCATAATAAGAATCAGCAGACACATTGTCTTCCGGCAAATACTCTTTAAACAAGTCCGCCCATTCGTTCATGCAACTTTCAGGTAGATTGTGATCAGTTTTAATATTCATCATTCTAGCAGCCAACGACAATTTAGAGAGACCTTCTCTACAACCACTGTAAAGTGGTTGATTCGCCGCGTTTAACATTCCGTAAAACTTTTTTGCATCTATATTAGGTTCTTCATCTTCATCATGAGCTACGAATGCATCAGCTACCATATCATGAACCCTATCATAATCTACCATCTCCTCCTGATGGTAACTATGTTCATTATGCAAATGATGATTAACCGGTTCTTCCTGAAAATTGCTATTACTACTACTAGCTTCATTCTGATCATAATTATAACCTTCCCCATGTTGAAACCAGATATAGTAATTTGGCGTGAAACCTCTATTTATTAAATGCTTCCAAACATTTTCACGGTTTGCCAATTTCGAATTGTTGCATTTCCGACAAGGACAGAACATCTTACCACTTTCTTGGGCGAGCGGTGTTGAATCTGCTTGGTGCATAAATGTCTCCAGCCCCGCAAGGTATTCTTTCGTCACTCTCCCGTTAGCATCTCTATGCATATACATCCAATTCCGCAACTCGTAAATAGTCCCAGAGCCAGCCATTTTTTTTTCTTTCACGTTTTTTGTTGTTGGTGTGTTTAAAATGATGTTCCAACATCCATATTTATAGAAAATTTCGAATCTGGTAGTTGTAATTTTACTATGAAATTACGACGAAAATTAATTGTATGGCCAAAAAAAAAACGTGAGCCACCTACCAAGTTGGTGGATTCAAAATTTCCTCGTTAAGTACACGTAAAATATTTCGTCGTAAAGCACTCGCGAAATTTACGTGGCTTTTACGAGGAAAAACTATTTCCTCGTAAAAGCCACGTCAATTTACATCGTCTTTACGACGAATATTTTTTGTCGTTAACTTACGACGAAATAACGATGCTTTTCTTTCTCAACGTACTTTCCTCGCAAAATCAACATTTATTTACGAGGATTATTTTTCCTCGTTAAACTTCCTCGTTAAAGTTACGTTTTCTTGTAGTGCTAATTCTGTGAGTCAACTGTTAAGTGTTAACGTTTCTCAATACGACGTAGCTTGCGATGAAATTTTATTTACTCTTCTTCTTTCTTTTACACTTTGCTAAACAGAGATCAATTGGGAGTAAATTGATCATGTCTTAACAAGATGAAACATAGTTTAGAAAAAAAGATTACTTTAACCATCATCAAGTACGAATCCAAAAGAAACAACAAAAGTATCACAGCACATCCTAAGAACCGAACCAACAAAACCTGCACCAACAGATCCTAAAAACTTAAAGCAAAAAAAAAAAAAAACAGATCCACCACCAAAGCTTTTAACTCCATCAAAGCTTAACTCCATCAAAGCTTATACCTGACAGTAGAGAAAACTATAAACAACAATCACTATGCAATGATATATAACAAAACGAGTCAAAGGGGTACCTGTGATTTTTGGTTTGGTCCTTCTCCTTGTGATAACATGTTTTTTTTGGCTTCCTATAAACTGAGGCACCACTATTTGGACATTTAAAAGCATTATGACCTGTTATCCCACAATGTCCACACGTCATTGTCCTTCCTTCCCTGCTAGCTTTAAGTTTCTTAGGAGATTCTTCACCGCATTGAACCTTTCGTTTCTTTTTTGGAGACTCATTTTTTCCTTTAATCCTCTTTTGCTTCTTCTTACGACCTTTAGATTCTGGCCTCGTTGGTGGTTGTGTCCGAGTTTCATCGGTTTTTCTCCAAAATCGCATGCCGGTAACAGGAGAGATAGAGTTCTCATATGTGGCACGCCATTTAGAGGTCAGGTACCAATCTGAAACATAATCATCAGATTTCCACTTACATATGCATGATCACTCGTAGAGCATGGCGACATGGAATGCCGGTCATATCCCACTTCCGACATGTACATGTCCTTCTTGTCATATGAACACTATGGCCAACATTATTCTCACGCACATCAAACTGCCCATTAGCTCCAGCAACTGCTCGACAATTCTTTTTGTGTTTTGACTCTTCAGCAATGGTTTTTGCCACTTTCTTACTGTATTTCCCCTTGTGTTTCTTCATTTTCTCCTTCCGTAAATCAATTCGTATCATAGCTAGACGCCTTATTGTCTCAAGCATCTCCACTAAAGGCATCTCTCTTGCTGTGTTGATTGTGTTGTTATATGTCTCCGAGAAATTGTTGTGAACATCTTCACAACATGCTGTACCCGTGAAGTAAGCACGGCTGCAAGCCTGAGGATTTTTTTCCATTAATGTTTCATAAACACCAAGGTCATACTGCCTCATTTCTTCAATTCCTTCATCATACTCAGCAACCGTGTATGCCTTTGCAATTTTCCAAAAGATCTTCTTCATTATTGCCCTGCCCGGATGCACTCTTGTAAGGTTGCCATATATGTGGCGAGCACATATACGATGTTCTATCTTAGGAAGCTCTTGATCCACAGCGATAAGCAAACCTTTTTGCCTATCCGATATTAGCGTGAATCCTTCTCCATCACCAATACCAAGGTCAGCTTTGAGTTTTGCAATAAACCATACCCAATTGTCTGTGTTTTCCACTTGTACAACTGCCCAAGCAACTGGATAGAGCTGATTGTTTGCATCTCTTCCAACGGCTGCCAAGAGTTGACCTTTGACATTGTTCTTTAAAAAACAACCATCAATCCCAATAATAGGACGGCAGCAGGCACGCCATGTATCACGGAGTGCTTTAAAACAGACATAGAAATTATCGAATAAATCAACTCCTTCAACTCCAGGCACTGTCCCAAGCTCAATAGTCGACTCTGGATTAGTTCTAAAACATGTAATAGAAAGAGTTCAATTTTATTTTATAAAAGTGCAAAAAACTGTTCTACTTACCTCAAAAGCTCTGTTTTGTAGTCTCTGAACCTTGCAAATTGCTCATCATCTTCATCTTGAATCATCTTTAAAGCCTTCCCCTTTGCTTTTCTACACTGGTTATGTGTCACAACCAAGTCATATCAGTCCTCAAGAGTTTGTTGCATTGCTTGTGGCATCAAATCAGGATTTCTTCTAAAGTCATTCAAGAACAATTTTGCAATTACACCGTCCTTCACCACTTTGCTAAACCCGTCCTTGTTACAAGAATGCTCATCATTGCAGAACTTAACCATGAACAATTTTATTGGTTTCTCATACGAACAATATATCCTAAAAGGACAACCTTCACCAATTGTACACCTCACTTCGGATTTTTCGGATCCCCATCTAGTGAACTTGACATTTCGCCCTGTTTTAAGCACATAATCAACAATGGCTTCTTTGAACTCGGTGATGGTATCAAACGTCTGCTCCAGCCTGCTCTCTCCACTGAATTTTATGTATTTATCATAATGTTTCCGACCATTTGCTCCATCCTCTTCATCACAATCCGAGTTGGGTGGTGTATCCTCATCATTGCATTGTTCTTCCTCATCAACAAATCCTGCTATATTTTCCTCAATACGGGCTTCCTCCTCACACATCTCATCTCTGTTACCACCAACTGTCGCATGAAAAGCATCTCCCACAGTCTCATTAGCATGAGAATCATCATCATTAACATCATCTTCCTCGAGAAATACATCAACCATTTTCGTCCGTACAGCTGCTTCACACATCCTCTGAAAATTTTGGTCACCATTAAATATGATCTTTAGCTCTTCAAGACTCTCATACGACATCTTATACCCATATCCTATGGTTATATAGTGACACGCCCAATACATTCACCACGTGGGTAAAGATCTCACGTGGATCACAATCAATAATCTGTACATTGCCTCCGTCGTAAGCAAGGTCGGGACTTGAATTTTTCCACTTCCCCTTGTAGTGACAATTGAATATTACACCAGTAGAGCTGAAACAAGGAAGAAAAAAGAACATTTACAACTCTAGCAAAACAAGGAATGAAGAAGAACAATTAAAATGATAAACACACGAGACAAAGACAAACATATGAAAAAATCACAGAATCTAAAAGCCCATAAAAGAAGAAGAAGAGCAGTGGAATCACTTACCTCATTTTCTTCTCAGTAACAACTGAGATTTCTACCCGTTCAAAGTTATTAAGGTTAAATCTTCTAAATAAATTTGAAACCCTAATTTCTCCTATTGCTCTCTGTTTGACGAAGTAAAAAGGAAGAAGAAGAGTTAAATGAAATTTCACTCAAAAGGACGTCTTTTTGTGACTGGATCTATTTTAGAAAAAAAAATTCACAATGTCCCGTATCGAAAACGTCAACACTTAACAGTTAACTCACAGAATTAGGGTCAAAGTTGATTTTTTTAAAAAAGAGAAAGTTCAGGTATGTTGAATCCAAATTTGATAGTTTATGTATGCGTTGAACTACCTCAAAAGTCTGGGTAGAGGTAGAACTTATATGAGTTGTTCATGTATGAAAAATCCGTTTTTCCGTCATTGAGTATGACAGATCTGAGTTTCTGACCGCCTCTTCTTCCTTTCTAGATCCAGATCTGTACCGTCAAGTCAAGCTAAGGTGATGACCCGACCGTTAACTCTTCTCATGTCCTGCAAGCGTTCAAGGGCAGTCCCTTGTTAAATAAAGTCTAGGTGTAGTTAGGATCTATTTGTATATGTTTATTTGCTTGATTAAACTGTTAGATCTATTTGTTGACTTGTAGTGATGTGATTAAAACATATAGAGCTATTAGGTTGATAAATGATAAACCGGTTTGTGAGATGCATGTGGCATGTGAATGAATGAGACCATGTGAATGGGTACAGAGAATGATTGAGGTGTGTGTATGTGACACCAAGAAAGAGACCATGTGAATGGGTAACAGAGAATGATTGATGTGTGTGTATGTGACACTAAGAACGAGTGTGGTCATATGAGGACATGGAGAAATGTGGAATGTGGCACCGGCAGGATTGAGTCATGTCGAGTCTAGGCATAAGTAACTATGGGACTGGAGAACGGACAGTGCCTTACTGAGTCAAAGAGGCCGTGACCGGGTAGTCACATAGGAGCTACGGATCGTAGCCCAGTTTGGGCGCCCATAGGAAATGCAACGAAGGGGGTTCGTGATGGCTCCCCCGGGGTGTGAAATAGGTCCTAAAGGTATAGGTTGTTTGTGGCATGATAGTCCATATTAGCTTGTGACTGTGATGAATGTATGATTGTCCTGTTATGAGTTCACAGGTTCCTAGAACTTACCCTCACTGAGTAATCTCAATACTCACCCCTCTCTTTTGTAGATACGAACGGGGAAGTCAAGGAGTAGGAGTTTGGTGGTGTCATCTTTCGAGTTTATGGTTTATTTTTAAGTTATTCATGAATTCAAACACTATCTCTTCGCGTTTCTGGTTTTCGTTTAAGATTACGTTTATGTAAGATAATGGTTTTAATGGAATAAAGATGTGTGTAAATATTGATAACACCCATCTCACTCATGTTATCCTGAAATAGAGCTTGGTACGATGCCTTAGTCAAAACGTCAACTAGTTGATGATCGTACGCACATAAGTTGTTTTCAGCGTGCTAAGTTCTATAGCCTCTATCCCCTTATGGCAATAAAACTCCACATGTTTAGTTCTTTCATGAAAAACAGAGTTACTAGCAATGTGGAGAGTATAATGTTATCACAATAGAGGAAATATGGAGAAGAAAAAGGAACCCATAGAAACACTACAGGAAATGTGAGTAATAATAGCAGAATACGATAGCGTTTTTTTCGATTTTGCTATGATTGACATACTTCTTACTTTTAGATAGCGTTTACGAAATTGCAAACGCTATGCAAAACTAAAGCGGAAAAATAATTGATTTTCCCTCGCACACTTGTTTCACTTTCTCTTTCACTCCATTTTATTTGCCTCCAAAAATCTAAACCCTAAAATCAAAATTTTAAGCACAACCTCTAAACTCTATACAAAAATTTTAAACTTTAATATTTTAATATGAAATTTCAAATTTAACTTCAAAAAATATATATTTTTAGAAATTAGACTCAAATCTTAAATCAATATCTTAAACCCTTAACTTTCAAATCCTCTACTCAAACATTTATTTTAAACACCAAACTTGAAAACTAATTTTAAATTAATCATATATCCTAAACTATAACTAAAATAGTAAAATTTTAATATTTTTTATTAGTTCTAAGAATAATCATATACCATAAGCTCTAATTAGAAATCTTATTTTCTATGCACACACTACAAAAAAGGAGATATTGTTACAATTTTCTGGTTAAATTAATTTTTTTTTTCGATTACGGAACGGAGAAGAAATGAAGAAGAAGCAATCAAAATCTGGACCTTCTGTACCAGAGACTAATAGAGGAAGAGATCGAGTTTCCTTTATGATTTCTTCTTCGATTGGCATGATGAAGCAGCTTCAGTGTCACTCAAATTCATAAATAACTGAGCAAAAAATATATTTCTTGAACCGAAAATCAAAATTTACAACTGAACCGGGTCCAAACCGAAAAAAACAATCTGGACGCAAAGCGAAATTTTATAAAATATCTTTAAATTTTAATATTTAATTAAAAACACAAATTAAAAATATAAATAATTCTGCACAACCGCGCGGGTCAGAATCTAGTTTATAAGTGTTGCTATGAATTTTCTTAACTGAGTCGTGGATGCAATGAATTAAATTAATGGTTATAGTTTTAAGCCCAACAACCAGAAAAAAAATTAAAAGTAATTTATTTTGTAAAAAAAAATGTGTTTTTTTTATTAATACAAAGCATGATTCGGTTTTAATAGGGTTGATTCCAAGAGTATTTATATGGTCTTCTATGAAGGACAAGAGTATAGCCGTGTTGGTAAATATGAAACAATTGCTGTTGCCATTCATCGGAACTGATGACTTCAATAGCAGGAGCATGTAATGAGGAAGCCATCAGTTGGTACTGTTTAAGATTTTATAAAAGGCAAAACAAAATTAATGTTTTAGAATTTAGGAACGAAAAACTATAATATATAAGATTGAACACTTCTTTTCTTATTAAATTTGAATCATTATACATATATATTTATACACAGAGAGATTCGGTATAATTAAGCAATAACATTAACTTATCATCAAAGGAAATTTAACTTCTATACATATTATTTGTTTATACTTCCTTTCTATTTTGCAAAAATGTCATTTTTACATTTTTTTTTATTATTACACAAAAATGTCACTTTACAATTTAATACAATTTATATTTACTTTACTCATGATATTAATCAAAAAAGTCTATTGATCTTATAAATAATTGTATTTATCTTTAAACACTACTTATTGATATATTAATTATCTTTTTGATTTGTGAGAAAAATTGAAACGCTAGATCTCTTTAGATCAGGGAAGGCAAAAATTTGATAATGCAAATATTAAATGAATGTATAGCCTTATACAAGATATTGGATAGTAATATTGGTAGTGATTAGTTCGACTGTAGTTGTAAAAATTTAGCTGTAGGTAAGTCGATTGTAGCAGTAAAGTTGTTACTGTAGATTTTTGTACAGAGATGTTTGTTGTAACTGTAAGCTATAGACTATAGATATTTTAAAATAAAATATTTGAAACATGTAATTTATATATGAAACAATTACTTTTATCAATTAAATAATTTCTATTAATATTATTTTTATAAATTATCAAAGTTTACGATTATTTAAAATGTTATATGCAAATAATATTTCTGTTATATAAAATATTATCGACGTTGACTCTGCGTGTGGTAGCTCCGGCAACGATCTCAGGTGTATCCACTCCAATGGTTCACACTCTTTCTTCTTCTTTTTCTTCTCTCTCTCTCTCTCTCTCTCTCTCTCTCTCTCTCTCTCTCTCTCTCTCTCTCTCTCTCTCTCTCTCTCTCTCTCTTTTTTTGTAACCACTTAACTTTTATTAGATTGTAAACGGATAATACAAGAAATTAATTAACCAAACAGGAGGCAAATCAAAAAACAAAGCAGAGACATTTTGATTAGTAGCATATTTAGCAATAGCATCAGCCGCCTGATTCTTTTCTCTGTTTATAAACTCCAGTGAGCATTCCAGGAGAAATTGCAACCAGTGACGAATATCGCATAGCAAATTCCCCAAATCCACATGATCTTTAACTTGATTAATAGTTGTACACAACTCTTGATTATCTCCTTCAAACCACACTCGTCGTAAACCGCGAATCCAAACTTGCTGAAGAGCTATTAGAAAACTTAAAACTTCCCCTTCTATAGATGTCTGCATCTTTTGTACTTGAACACTTCCCGCACCCAAGAATTTTCCGAACTCATCCCTTAAAATCCAACCCACTCCATCCATTGTTTCTCCAGAACCAGAACTATAATCAAAATTGCATTTAAGCCAACCTGTTGGTGGAGGTTCCCATTTTGACGATTTCACCTCTTGATATCGTGGTTCAGAGTTAGGGAGAACAACATTCCTATACCATTCATCATTTGCATCCATAGCCCGGCGGAGATCCTCTATAGGATGAAGATTTCTTTTTTGGAAAATGAATTCATTTCTTGACTTCCATAATAACCAAAGGATCCAAAACACCGGTTGTCTTATACTTTCATTCACATGTAAGGACTCCATAAATTCAAATAAGACAAGTAAATTATCCTCCAGGTTTAGAGTAAATACATGAGATGGCATAATACCTGAGCATCTCCACATTGCCATTGCATGAGGACACAAGAACAAGATATGGTTTATTGTCTCATCATCATGACAACATCGCTGGCAGGTTGGATCAATATTAATTCCCCGAGTACACAACTTTGTGTAAGTAGGAAGAGCACCAGAAACAACTCTCCATAAGAAGTGTTTAATCTTCGGCAAGATATTCAGTTTCCAAATTTTCCGTTTAATGACCAGAGAGCCTTCCGGTCTGATAATGGCATCTCCTTCCTGATAAAGATGAGTTACTGTCCAATAACCCGACTTGACTGTGTATCTCATATCTTTTGTATAAGGCCAAATCAAACTGTCCTCACTAGCATATCTAGACAACTTTATCTTTAACACTTGATCTATATCCCCAGGCTGAAGAAATCTTTCGAGAGTTGATATGTTCCAAGAACAAGTATCCTTATCAATGAACTCCTCTACTTACATGTTTTGATTGTATGACACTTGAGTCACCTTTCGAGGGGGAATCACCGGTAACCAGTGATCGAGCCACACATTTGTAGATTTTCCATTACCTATCTTTACACGAAGACCCTGTTGAAGTAGTTCTTTGCCTACTTGGATAGACTTATAGCCATAAGAGGCATGCTTAAGATTCGAAGACTGAAGGAAAGTCATCGAATGGTGGTATCTTCCTTTATAGATTCTACTAAGAAGAGAATTAGGGTTTTTCCATATCCGCCAAGCTTGTTTAGCAAGTAACGCTTTGTTGAAGCTATATAAATCACGAAAACCCATCCCACCCTCATTCTTTGGTAGACATAATCTTTTCCAAGATACCCAGGAGATCTTTCTTCTCTCTTCTCCTTTTCCCCACCAGAATTCAGATAGAATTGAATTGATCTCATCGCAAGTGGTTTTAGGAATCAAAAAACAGCTCATTGGGTAAACCGGTTTGGCTTGAAGAACAGACTTGATTAGAACCTCTTTACCAGTCTGAGATAAGAACTGGTTGTGCCACTGTGATGTAATAATCTTGATCTTCTGAACAATGCCTTCAAACTCTTTGACTTTACTTCTACCAAATTGTTCCGGAAGTCCTAAGTATTTGCCCCCTCCACCGATGACGTGAATGTTTAATATATTCTGAATTTGAAATCTTCTTTGATTATCTATTCTCGCACCAAAGATAATCGAAGACTTCTCCAAGTTAACCTTTTGACCAGAAGCTTTTTCATACTTACCAAGAATATCAGCCATACAAGATGCATTCTCCTCATTTGCTTTACAGAAAAATAGAGAATCATCCGCAAATAAAAGGTGAGACACTGATGGACATCTTCTTGCCAATTGCATTCCTTGAAATTTATTTTCTCTTTGTGCTTTATCAATCATCTGACTAAGAGCTTCTGCACAGATGAGAAACAGATATGGAGATAAAGTATCACCTTGCCGTATACCTCTTGATGGTTTGATATCTCCAAATGGTGTTCCATTAATCAATACCGAATATGTAATAGATTTGACACATGACATAATCCATGAGATACAAATAGTATGGAAGCCCAACTTAACCAGAATATCTTCAAGAAATCTCCACTCTACCCTGTCATAAGCTTTACAAATGTCAGTCTTGATTGCCATACATTTCTCAGAGCAGTCCTTCTTTGATTTCAAAGCATTTATTAACTCATGAGCAACTAATATATTATCAGAGATTTGCCTTCCTGGAACAAACGCAGCTTGTGATTCCGAGATAATTACTTCCAAACATTTTTGAATTCTCAAACTCAAAACTTTGGAGATCAGTTTATACGCAACAGAACACAAGCTTATAGGACGATAATCACACATATTTGCCGCCTCAGGAAACTTTGGAATGAGGCAAATATTAGTATGATTAATCCCATTCTCCATTTCACCAGTTTCAAAAAACCTCTTTACCATCTGACAAACGTCCGGTCCAATAGACTCCCAAAATTGTTGATAGAATGCTGCAGTAAATCCATCAGGACCTGGGGCTCGATCCGCACCAATTAAGTTCAAAGCTTCTTTGATCTCTGTATCTGTAACCAAAGCTATAAGTCTCTCGTTCATCTCCATCGTCACCCTAGGTTGGATATTAGGCAAACACTCCTCAAGAGATATTGTTGGAGATGATGAGAACATTTCTTTAAAGTAATCTTCAGCCACCTGAGCTATTGTTTCCTTTTGATAATGAACCACTCCATATTTATCACTCATTTTTGAAATTTTATTCTTGCTTTTTCTCATTTTCGTCAATCCATGATAAAATGGAGTGTTTCTGTCCCCAAGATTCAGCCACCTATTTCTACTTTTCAATTTCCAATACTCCTCTTCGTCCCGATAGGCTTGATTCAACTTGCCACGTAGCTCTTGAATATATTCAGTTGACACAGTACTATTTCTTATGGCTTGATCCAACTGATTACGAATCTCAACTATACTGACAGCCGAGTTCGTTTGATTCCTTCTTTTCCATTGAATAATCTCAGTACGGCAATGACCAAGTTTCTGATTCCATCCTCGAATAAATTCTGTTTGACCCCAAGTATCAATGACCGTATCCACAAATCTCTGGTCTGTCACCAATCTTTTATCATAACAAAACAAACCCTTTCTTCGACGGTGTTTATAATCAATGGAAATGATCATCGGTCTATGGTCAGATTCTGCTATTTCCAAATATTCATTCACTGAAACCGGAAACTTATTCAACCAAGATGTATTTACCATAACTCTGTCTAAGCAACACTCAATGATCTCCTTTCTACGACGGCCAACCCAACTAAAAGGATTCCCTGACTGCTTCAAATCCTTAAAGTCACAAATCTGAATCATTGTATTAAAACTCTGGAAACTAGACAAAGCTCTTACTCGACCACCTAACTTCTCATTTGGATTTTTCATTTCATTACAATCACCACACAACATCCAAGGTCCCAATCGAGTAGTTGCTATGCGCTGAAGTTTCTCCCAAAGAATATGTCTTTCTTTCGGAACTGGATGACCATAAACGCAGGACAAGTAGAACTGAAAACATTGATATCCAACATGCAAATCTACAAGGCGAGCATCACTGGAAATACAAGAAACAGAAAGGAAAGACTTCCAAAAGACAGCTAATCCACCACTTAAACCTACTGGTGGTACAAGGATCATTTGATCAAAACCAAGATAAACTCCTATATCTCTAACATAGTTGTTAGCTTGCTTGATTTCAATCAGGAACAACAAGTCTGGACGATACAACCTCTGCATCTCCTTTAGACGTCGAACTGTCAAGCGTTGTCCCAAACCTCGACAGTTCCACACCTCCACTTTCATGGTGCGTCTGGTGGAACCGGGCCCACCGCGCCTCTGTCGATCATTGAAATGTGATCATGTTCCTGATCCTGACCATAATCTTCCTGTAACTGGCGAAGTGCATTGAACTCCGCAGACATTCTCATCTTACCCACCGGGAACTTATCTATAGACTCCTCGTTTAGCTCCTCACGGCTTCTCTTACCCAAGCAAGTATCAGACACCTCCATCGTTTGATCATCCTGAAGAAACGATCCATACTGCCTAATGTCAACATCATCGTAGCGGCGAGCTTCCCATTCCAAGATAGCATGATCTTCATCTTCTTCCGAAGCAACCTCTAACTGCCCTTGGACTTGACCTTCCACCACTGTAGTCTGATGAGAAGAATTACCTTTCTCTATCAGAGACTCAACAAACTCTTTCTGTCTCTTCATTCTAACTGCTCCTACTCTTCTTTCATACTCTTGTTGCATCTCCACCATAGGAGCATCAGACCAGAAGTTTTGCATTAGCGCAACAAAAGAACCTGAAGCAGAGCCTCTCACCGGATTCTGATTTGATTGTGCAGGCAGCACAGGAGCATCTTGTTGTTCCGGAATCTCCATATCACCATGATCTGGATTAGCTCCATCCTCTGCATTCCCACCATCACCATCACCATTCTGAGGATCATCATCTCCATTGTCCTCCACCATCTGTGCACCCTCCACTGGCAAACAGTCACCAGAGTCATGAGTGATCATTCCACACTGGTCACAGAAACCTTTCAGGCGCTCATATCGGAACTGCAACAGCGTGTTGATTCCTGGTGAGAACTGAAAATTCCTCTTGAATTTGAGAGGGTTGGCAACATTCCAGTTGATACGCACCCGGACAAATTCAACCGCCGCATTCACTTCAGGCTTAAAGTCAACTTTCATGACCTCTCCCATTCGATCTCCAATATCACGGATGACCGGCTCAGACAGATACTCCAGAGGGATGCCCCTAATCTGGACCCAAAATGGGATGTGGTTAAGGTTTTGATCATCCATACCCGCATTCCACCGGGAAACAACCAGCATTCGATCATTAAATGCCCATGGACCCCTTTCAAGCACAGATGATAGCATCTCCTCCGTGGGAAACACGAACTGGAACTTCCGCCTCTCGACAAGACGCCCTGTGATGAGACCCGGAATGCCCCACATCTTCGGTAAGGACGTCAGAAGCGCCCTTATGTTTTGCTTTGTTTGCATAGTTGGTCTTCCCATCAACGAGAACTGGTTCACCCTTCGAGCCTCAGAGCAGACAGCCGCCGACAGAGTCACCGGAGCATCATCAATTCCCAGACTCAAATCTTGAATTGCCCTTCTCAGATTATCCGCCATGATTGAAAGAGAACAATCGTATCGATAAGTATAGAGGATTTGGGTGGAAATTTTTGATCCCAATTTTGACAAGTTGTGGTCATATATATACCACAACACTCTCCAACAACTTCTGATAACTGCTTCATCGTGATGGAGAGAACTTCCCACTACGGAGATAGAGGATTCATGGGAGGAATCGCGGAAAAACCAACCCACTACCAAATCAGTTTGAAAAATATCAGATCGGGAATCTTCGAACATAGAACAGAAAAGTAACCGTAGAATCGCCTTTGCGATCGCCATTAACCGATCGTGCCTCTCTTTTTTTTTATGAGGTAATCTCTCTCTCTCTCTCTCTCTCTCTCTCTCTCTCTCTCTCTCTCTCTCTCTCTCTCTCTCTCTCTCTCTCTCTCTCTCTCTCTCTCTCTCTCTCTCTCTCTCTCTCTCTCTCTCTTATTTCTGATTTTGGGACAAAAATAATTAAAGAGCTAGTATTTATAGACAAACTTTGGACCTTAGATATGGGTAAGGACCTTAGCTTGCTAACACATTTCGAAACCGAAATTCCGGTCGTTACACCATGATTTACATATATATCTCTCTTTTTACTAGTATACATTGACCTCGAACTTGGTTATAAACATGTGTAAATTAATTCTCTCCAGATCAGATCATACATCATTAATTATTTCGCGAATTCACTTTTTCCAGTTCTTTTTATGAGTTGAGAATCATTCACATTATATTTAATAAGTCCGCGCTTTGCAAAAAGTTTTTTATTATTTTTTTTTCGTTTAACATTTGTTTTAGCTCAAAATGTTTTGTTTTATTCTGTGTAAATCATTATTTTTGTAGTTGGTCTTCTTAATTGTTAACTATACGTTTCCGTTGAAGTTATTTATTGTAAGATATCCATCTTCAGTTTCGTTATGGTTGATTAAATTTCCTAATACGATTATTAAGATAATTTGAACGGATTTATGTTCTGTTTTTATTTGGTGGTGTATATTTTGTTTAATATGTTTGTTTTATTTTAAGTCATTTAGTTTTGTTCTGCTCTAATATGTTTTCATTGAATTGTTTCATTCGCATGTCCATGCTTCACATTCTGCGACAACCATTTTTGAACAAACTCATCAGTATAAGTTTTAAGATTTGATGTTCACATTTATTAATTTTATTAGTTTTAATCCATGAATACATAGATATATTTCCAGGTTTCAGAGAAACAAATCATCCATGATAAAACTATATACAACATAACCATCTACGATGCTTCACTCATATTACATCCGTCTAAGAAGCTCTCATCCATGATGTTCCCGTCCACAATAAATCCTTTTACGCTGAACTTGTGTAAAGCTGAACGAAGAAGATGGAGATTTTATTTGTTCTCCCAAAATAAAAGATAATTAGATGAGCAAATATATATAAGAACAACAGACAAACTCCAACCAAAAATTTAGCTTTTAAAATAAATCACATATCTTAAAACTAAATCTGGAAAGCTTTATTAAAAAAATAGACATATCCAACAAAAATTGAACTTTTTAACTTTGATTTCAGTTCTAGACTAAAACAGAGATTTAGATCTGAAACCTAACCTGATTTTCGAGTTGAAACTCTTCGATCCTTCGACGTCGCTTCTTTATCCATGATGGAAACAAACTCTCCGTGTTGATATGTGATTCTTGAATTAAAACCAGATAGAAAAGTGTTACTCCTTCCTGTGTTCTTGAGCTTCTGAGTCGCCTTCGATCGAAACAAGAGAGAAAAGAAAGGGAGAGATACAAAGTTTTAGGATTAGGATTATGTGAAGCTTTAAATTGCTAGTCACGATAAAGTGATGTTTTAAATGGTCCACGGTAAAGTTCATGTTGTTTTTCAACCAAATTTGAAAGTTTATGATTTAAATGACTATTTCCCCCCCTCGATAAATATATGTATTTCTTGATTTTCTTTAATTAGTTCGAATGAAATGAATAATTTTAGTGGAAAATCTTTGTGTGAAAATTGGGATTAGATTTAGAAAATTTTAGTTGATATTTATAGTGCAAACTTTAAAATATTTCATAGTTAGGTACCAATGTAATGTATTTTCACAATGTGAGATCATTAACTTCTAATGTAGGGGTTTAAAAATATTTAAAAAAAAATCGGTTTTTAACCTAAAAAACTTCTGAGTTTTAAAAATATCAATGGTGAAGATACATTAGAGAAGATATCAAGATTTCATATTGTGAGTTTTAGAAGATTCTTATTCCTTTCCTAGAAGTATACATTTCATTGTTGCTTGATTTCTATGATCCCTGCAAATACCTAAAACGTGTGCTTGTTTGTTTTACATTGTATAAATTTCTTAGTTATTTAGTTGATCTACAACCACAACGTCTTAGTCGCTCTAGGTTTACACAAAAGATCTATAGATTCAAAGTGTAACCAGTCACAATCGCTCTAGTCTAGGTTCAGTTAACTCTCTTTTTTGTCGGCTACCCAATTTTGTAGACTAAGTTTTGGCAGACAAGTCATTCCTCCGTAGAACACTTCTCTATGTCCGTGTGTGATTATTATATAGGAGAAAATAAAACTTATGTTCCTAGCCTCCCTCGATAGTTGTTCCTAGGGTTCAGTTAACTAATTATGTTCGTTTTGCACTTTTCAGTCCTACCTCATAACTTGGATTTTAAAACACGAAAATCAAGTAAGAAAAAGAGAGGTTGAAGTTGGTGAATTAAAGTAAATAAGCAGTAACAAGATTGTTAGTATAACAATAGGTCTAGTGATATGCTATATATGGTTCCAACTTCCAAGTATGTATAGTGTCTTGTGTCTAGAATGACACAAAATTCATCATCAAGTTGAATGTTGATTCAGAAAGAAAACAGCCCAACTGGAACGTGGAAAGAGTAAGCCTTTGGGCCCAATAGGATTGTAATCATTGCTACGACGTCGTTCTTTTAACCAAAGATATATAAATATCACACAAAAGAGAAGAAAAGAAATCATCATCAAAAGGATGGAGGAGGAGAAGACGACGACGACGACGACGAATACGGAGATGAACGAGAATCTGATCACATCCTTCGTCGAGATCACGTCTTCGACAAGAGAAGAAGCTTCTTTCTTCCTCGAAAGTCACCGTTGGGATCTTGACGCCGCCGTCTCCGCCTTCCTCGACAGCGACGCCGCCGATTTACCAGCTGTTCCAAACCCTAATTTACCTCCTCCTTCGATTCCCGCTGCTGAACCCTCTCCAGAGAATCAGGAAGCTGAGAATCCTTCGGGGAGCAGGAATACTATGAGCCGTGGGAACATCCGCACGTTCGCCGATCTAAACAGTTCTCCGGCTGGTGGTGGCGGTAGTGACTCTGACGAAGGCCAAGAGTACTATACCGGCGGACAGAAGAGGTAATAAACGTTAGCATCCAAAAGCTAAAGAATTGTGTTTTTTTTTTTGTATAATTGAATTTTAGCTAAAAGAGTTTTTTTGTGTGTGTGTGTATTAGTGGGATGATGGTTCAAGATCCTAACAAGGCAAAAGACGTTGACGCGCTCTTTGAGCGAGCTAGGCTGTCTGCTGTAGACAGACCTGTTGAACCGTCGAGGTCAGCTTCTACAAGCTTCACTGGAGCTTCTCGGATGTTGTCTGGCGAACCTGTTCCCTCTGCTCCTCCTCCGCAGCAGCAGCAGCAAGACCAGCCTCAGGTGGTTATGCACACCATCACTTTCTGGAGGAACGGTTTCACTGTTGATGATGGTCCTTTGAGGAGGTTTGATGACCCTCAAAACGCAGCCTTTATGGAGGTATTATCCAAACCTTCTACCATGTGCTTATACTCTAGGATTCTTGATTATATATGTTGTCTTTTGTAGAGCATTGTGAAATCAGAGTGCCCTCGTGAACTTGAACCAGTAGATAGGAAGATACGTGTTCATGTTGGTCTCGTCAGGCGTGAAGACAATTACACTGTAAGTTCCATTCCCTTGTCTCTCTGTAGTACGTACTCTTTGTGTTCTTAGTCTGTATCTCTTGACACACAGGAACCACCAAAGCCCAAAAACCCATTCCAAGGTGTAGGAAGAACCTTAGGAGCCAGCGGATCAGGCTCTGCAGCAGAAGCACAAGCTCCACCCGCACAAATGAACACAGCACGAGGACCAGCAAGAGGACTTGTTGTAGACCAAGCAGTACCTACAACTTC
Organism: Brassica napus; assembly: GCF_020379485.1. Taxonomy (NCBI): domain Eukaryota; kingdom Viridiplantae; phylum Streptophyta; class Magnoliopsida; order Brassicales; family Brassicaceae; genus Brassica; species Brassica napus. The sequence continues at coordinate 10,115,086 of NC_063441.1, forward strand.
GGTCCAGCTCAGATTGGCTGATGGTACACGCCTTGTATCCAGGTTCAACAACCACCACACAGTTAGAGACGTGCGTGGGTTCATCGACGCTTCAAGACCCGGTGGCTCGAGGGAGTATCAGTTACTGACCATGGGGTTCCCTCCTAAACAATTGTCAGACTTGGACCTAACCATTGAGCAGGCTGGTATAGCCAACTCCGTCGTCATCCAGAAACTCTAGCTTTATTCTGATTTAAAATTACATTTGCTTTTTCTTTTAATTTTTGATAACTCTTATCATTCATTCATCTATTTGGTCAACGCTAGGATTTGGAATTTGGATCCTTTGAGAGAATCATCAAATATTTTTTTTGTTTTAGGTTCATCTTCGCATCAGTTAAGGGCGAAGCCAGGATCATTTTCTAACGGGTGCATAAGATATACAAAATTTAGATGGGCTAAGAGGGAATCGAAACTGAGATTCTGAGGGGGGGGTGCACTTATGCATTAAACCAGCACAACTAACTGATTTTTGTTGAACGTTTGCATACTAAATAGCTATTATTAATAATATTATGGGTGCATGTGCCTCCATAGTGGCTGTACTAGCTTCGCCCCTGAGTTAAAGTCCATTTTTCTTCAAAATATGTACGAAACATTATTGGTATTCAGCTGGACCTTCAAAAGAACGTTCCTGCTCATACGAAAACAAAGCCAAGAGAAAGATGCATAAATATAAGATTATACATCAAAGAGGTTTGTATAAAATAAAAAATATATTTAAAATACTACATTTGGTTAGTTAGGGGGCGACTGGTTTTCCCGCTATCACCCGCAAACGCAGCTTTTGCGGTTGGTAGCGGTTGTCGGCGGTTTGCAACAATCACTCAAATCGCTCTAAACCGCTTCAAACCGCTCTGAATCTCATAAATTCAAAAGCTGGCTCCAGCTAGCGTTTGCGGTTGCGGGCAGTTGCGGGAGGGTAAAAAAATTTTCTTTTTTTTAAAACAATATATATACAAAAGTAAAAATATTTAATAAAAAATTTAAAATTGAAATTATGAAAATATTAAAATATATCTATTTTAATTAATATTATAAAATTTTATAATAAAAACAATTTCAATAAATTTTCAAAAATTAAAATTATAACTTTCTAAATATAAATTTTATATTAATTATAATTTTATGATTTTTGATATTTTTATGATTATATTAAAACGTAAATATTGTTAATTTATTATTTGACTGTTACTGCATTTGGTAGTTAACCAGTCATAAGTCACCCGCAAACGCACCAATTTTTAACCGCAGTACCAATCGTACAAATCTCTTAAAACCGCTAGAAACCGCAACCGTCCGCATCCACAAACTCCCGCAGCCGCAACTGCAACCGCTGCGTTTGAACCAGTCAGGCCCTTAGTCTCAAAAAGATATTTTCGCTAAGCAGAATCAAACCTAATAATTTCGTATATTCCTAGAAACAATTATATTCCAAAAAATATTTTCCATTTAATTAAAAAATATTTCGTATATTTCTATAATATTAATTTAAAAAAAAAATAATTTCCTATTTTAAAGGAATCATTATTATAACTAAAACGATAGCAATCTTACCAACATCATTTGCATATTCTGTTTTCAAGACTTGAACGTTTAGCTTATCAAAAAAACGATATTCCATTTCTTAAACCTTTAACAATAAAAATTAATTATATTAGATAATTCATAACATTATCATTTTTTATATATTATAATCTGAATATGACTCTTTAGATTTCAATTGGTTTAATCAATATAGTGTTATAAAAATACTGAATACAGCTATAATACATTACAACACATATAAACAATAAGAATGTTATGTGTAGGCATGTCATTTAAAGCAAATATGTAGTATAGTAATGTTTTTATCAACATAATTTTATCTATTCTATTAAACATGAAGTACAAAACAATACTTGCTTATTTTAAGTATTTTATTTTACGGATTTTTATTCAATTTTTAATAAATTTTAATCACTTCATTTATTTTTATTTTTTTAAAATACAACATCATTTACTACAAAAGTACAAAACATAACTTAGGAGTGTTTCATTACATCTTTTACATTCATTTTCTCACTCAAGAATTTATTAATTATATTTACTATAATATTTTGATAGTATTTATTTGCATCTTAATCATAATAATTTGACATGTTTGAATTTAATTGTCATATTTGTGACAATAATTCAAAATGGTAACAAAGAGTTTTTTTTTTGTTTACAGAATCAGTCGGCATTTATATTCGGGTACCCATTCAGGTACAAGTTGTTTCTTTCGGATATCAGGTTTTTTTAGATTTTGAAATTAAGCTTCACTCGGATATTATAAAATTTTAGATGGATTTCGTCGGATCATTCCAAAATATTAGCACATGCACGAGCGTGCATGTCAATCTCTAGTGATTCATTAAGATGTATCAACGGCTTTAACTTTTTCAAAAAGAATTTGAGAATTATATTTACAAAATCTTGAGAGTTTATTCTTACTAAATTTTTATTGTTTTTGTTGTGAATTATTTTAATAGAATTTTGGTTGTTTAAGTAAATTGTGATATCTATTTATATAAAGAAAAGTTGATTCTCTCCTGGTGAAGCCACATAGGCAGACAGGTCAGAAATTCAAGTTCTGATGAGTCGACACGTGTCACTACTGAACGAGAACTCATCCGTGTTTCTGATGGAATTTTCTACGCATATGTATTATGTGGGTTTGCAAATATTAAATTGGGCTGAAACCTTAATGAGTATTGATTCTTTATAATTTTCATTCTGTATGGGCTTTATTGGGCTATTCATTTGTTATTTAGTTTTATATCGGAGCCCTATAGATTGAGAGTGAATTGATATAGAAAATTAGGGTTGTCGTCTTCTTCAGTCTGAAGATTCCCTGTGTCAACAATGGAATTTCAGCATTTCGATCGAGTGATACGAAACGTAACGAAGAAACTTTGGTGTCAAGTTTCGATGGAGTCGAATCGTCTATGATTCCTATCTTCTGAGATGTTACAAGATGTCTTCATTCATCGCCTTTAAGAAGCCTCTTAATTCCATTGACGTACATCAACGATTTATCATTCAATGCTGCTTATCCATCCTATAGTCGGTGTTTCTCTTCCTATAAAACGGTAAGCCCTTCATACCTTGAGCATCATCCTCACAGTTCGTGATAATAATAAAAAAAAATTGCAGTGTAATGGTTTGCGAGTTGATGAGGATGGAATGGATATGCTCCTCCTTGATTCAAAGGTTTTACCATTCTTAAACTCATGATCATTGTATTTTAAAACTGTTCATACTTTCATATTCATAAAGTATGTAACTTTTATATTCAGATCTTTGTTGAATCTTTTTTGAATTTGTTTTTTAGCACGGTTTGTTGGTTATGCGTTCTTCTTCACATTTGTTTCAGTCAACGCTCCTGCCTGCCACCGTTAATGTTAACCGTCTCGCCACTTTCCGACACCACTTCAAGGCTGGTTCAATGTTCACATTCAGCAGATTTGATATGACTTGGTGCAATAAGAACTACAGGCTATCCGATTCTCCACTATCCATTCGGTTTATGTTATTCAACCAACTTTCCATGCGTTAACCAAACCAGTTCTCCAATCCCGATTCGGTTTTTCGGGATCACGATTTGCTTCTTGGACTAGCCAGTACGGACACGCATCTTCTAGGTACATCCTCTTATTAGCTGTTATTAAGCTTTCCTCATCTCGCAGACGTTATTGGTGAGCTAACAGCTGTGAAAAGTACAGTTATTGACGTTCTCCAGGGAAAAGAACGTGTCATGGCAACTATCAAACTGGGTAAGTTACTCTCTACCTCAATATTTTCATAAATGATGAGACTTTTTATTTTAAGAAGACGTTGATGATTTCAGATTATGTTTTTCCCTTGGCAGTGGTGAATCTGTGATTCCGAGTCTGTTTGACTTACAAGGTGTGTCATTTCACAACAACTGGAAAGCTTCCGGGACGATCCAAAGATTGTATTTCTTGCTAAAATTAGAATCACTATATTAGTGTCTTGCTCTACCTGTTATTATCTGTTTTATGATTATTAGGACGAACCTAATATTTCTTGGAACACAAATCAATTCTTTCTTTTTGCAGGACGTCTTCTTGAATGCCATTTTCCGACAAAGAGACTAATGCAGGGGAGAACATTAACTGTGGGAACATCTTCAAGTGGTCGCATCTACAAAAGGTGGACGTAAGTGGTAAGATCGTATGAAATCAGCAACTGTGGGAACATCTTCAAGTGGTCTCACATCCAAAAGGCTCCAGCAACACCAACTACTAAGGTGGCCAATAAGGCACGAGTGGCTTAGGTGAAGATAATAAATTACTTGGATGCAGTACTTTTAGAATAATGCTTATGCATCGATGTTGTTTTCTTTTTTCTTTAACCTTTGAGTACTTACTGGGTTTTGATATGTTTTCAAAACTATCTACCAAATGCTTATTTATCAAATTTATCACATCTCATTAAATAAATAAGATTGGGTTCACATGCTAGCACATATTGTCATAATAAAATTAAACATATTACATGTAAATAAGAACAAAAAACGATGTAATTCATGTATGATCTCTTCTCTGTCCAATGAATGTTCTACATACGTAGTAAAGAATGGCATTCATACTCTAGACACAAGCTTAATACATTTCCAATGTTACACTGACATCTTATCACCGAATCGGTGGGATCGACATCTGTAGCGTTGTTCTCAAGTTGCTACCCTCCTAACCCAAATCATTCTTAAAGACAAAAAAACATCATCATCCACGTCTTTCGCAAATACAAACCTAAATCACAGACTCTAAAAGCATATAGAACGAATGTAGTTAAACCACAGGTTAGACCATTTACACCATCAAGTGGGATCTGCAACTGTAGCGTATCTCTCAAGTCACTACCTTTTCACTATCCCTTTCATTTAAACCGAAACTTTTTTTTTAGCTAAAAATTTAAACCTAAACTTTCTAGATGATATATATTAAAATAAACTTGCACTAGCTTAAATTTGCCACTAAAGCCATAGAAATCCCTGCCTAAATCCCCTTTCCTTTTGCTTCCTCATATTCCTAACCATCATCTACAAAACTCCACACACATGCAAACTTTAAAAGCATAACAAAAATACTCGGAATTGTGGTAAAGAAAAATCGAAGGGAAGAGCTAAATCTTTTATAGGTGAGTCCAGCAATAGCAACCAGACTCGGCGTGTCATAAACCCTGGTAATATAAACATTGATGTGTGATTAAATGATATTCACAAAAAAATAACAAAAATAACTAACAACCCAATTACTTACTGTCACAGCCAAGTAAAACCAATATTAAAAACAATCAAATGTACCATTAGCATTTTCGTAAATTTGTTTTATTAAGAATAATAAAACAAATAATTAAAGTTAATGTTATTTTAATTGATAATAAAATTATATTTTCAAATTTTCATTACAATTTAAGATATTTTCTAATTTTCATTACAATAAATACACACTTTTTAACATTTGGACCATATATATTAACAATAAAATCAAATCATCCATAAATCATCTTTATAGCGAACAATACATCAAATAGTATGGTTCTCTATTTTTTTTTTTGGTTTAGCCTAAGTTTGGTGGTTAAAAAAGTAAAACAGTTGTGTAATTCATTATTTTAAAAACTTTTCATGTGAGTTTGAAGAAACATAAAAAGAAACATAAATATATTTTTCAAATATACTAATACATAATAGATAACCTAACATGTTATTTATAAATATTAAACAGTAACCATTATTATCATATTTTTTCTGCTACTTGCTTATTTAAAAAATTGGCTTTTCTTTTTTGAATTGTTTAAATTATAAAATTTAAGAAGAAATATATTAAAAACCTATTAAATTCAAAAAAGTAAATTTTGTGAACAAAGTAAATTATTTAGATTTTTTTATGAATTGTTTTAATCTAGCAACAAATATATAATTTCTGGAGAAAAAACAAATAGTATTTTTTTAGAAAAATAGTAAAAATTATAATTAAAATAAACTATCTATTTAATTTTAAATATATTTATATAATTTCGTTCATTTGCTTACCCGCCCGTAGGGCGGGTCCGACCCTAGTAATTAATGAAATATTTACAACTGTCACTTATTAATTTTTATAAGATTTTAATTTTAGTAATATATTATGATTTATGAATTTTGTAAAAAATTATCCATTATGTTATTTTATTTTATAATTATTGTTAAGAAACCACATTAGTGTATCACATCTCCATTTACAACTTTACTAATTATATCACTCTCAAATTGGATCACTTCTGAGCATGAACCGTTGTCAAGTGCTAGTGTTCAGAAAAACCGCTAGACGATACTAAAATGCTTTGTAGAGAATTAGCATCCGATAAACTGATTTCTAGAACACTGTCAAATGCTGCTATTCAGAATTTCAGAGCCTAAAGCGATTGGGATTGCTACGAGCGCATGATCGATTATGCGACTTGGTTATTTGGGCTTTAAAGATTCTAAGAGGCCCATAAAAAGAACTCTAGTGAGGTCCAAAAACAGAAAACTTAATGACGTGTATATGACGTCTCTCTCAGGTAGCTTTTCTTGAAGAACAAGAGAGAATAAAGTTTTCCTTTTCTCTCCTCAAAAAAGGCTTATTTTTCCTGATCTTTGTGTTTTCCACCAAACCTACTTTCAGATTTCGAATCGTCAAAGATGGACTTCGAGCTTAGATCTGCGAGGGAGAAGCTCGAGAGAGAGCAAAGAGAAAGGAAAGAAAGAGCGAAACTGAAGCTCGTGCGAGAGAAGAAAGCCAAGGATGCTGCGATTAAGCAACGCGAAGCCATCGAAGCTTCTCAGAGAGCCAGAAGGCTTGACGCCATCGAAGCCCAGATTAAGGTACTCTATCTCCCCTTCCCCTGCCCTGATTGTTAGTTATAGAAATTAAAAATTCGAAAATTAGGTGTTTGTGTGTTCGGTAATAATCCCCAACTCAATCCTGTCTGAAAAGTCTATGAAACTGGTATTATAATCAAATTCATAAATGGGTATTGTTCCTTTGTAGATTTGAGATTGACCCATCTTGCTTTAGAAGTTGGATAATATATAAAGTTACAATCTTTACTTTACTGCAAACTTTCTGTAGGCTGATGAACATATGCAAGAGAGCTTAATCGCTGGAGGAGGTGTAGTCTTCGAAAGAGTCTTCCAAGCTGTTCCTTTCCAAGGCATTGGCGACAAGATCAAACTACCACCGTCCTGCTTCACGGAGTTGTCTGATCAAGGAGCTTTCGACAAGGGTCCTTTGTACTTTGAGCTCTCTGTAGACTACCGAGATAACAAAAAGACAACCCACTCTGGCGTTCTCGAGTTCACCGCCGAAGATGGTACCGTTGGTCTTCCACCACACGTTTGGAGCAACTTGTTCTCAGCACAGGATCCGATGGATGTTCCTTTGGTGCAGATCCGTTACATCCGGCTACCTAAAGGGACTTACGCCAAGCTTCAACCTGACAACCTTGGCTTCTCAGACTTGCCTAACCACAAAGCCATTCTCGAGACTATTCTTCGCCAACACGCTACGCTTTCTATGGACGATGTTCTCTCGGTAAGTTATGGGCAAGTCTCTTACAAGCTTCAGGTTCTGGAGCTAAAACCCGCCTCGAGCGTTTCGGTTCTGGAGACTGATATTGAGGTTGATATCGTTAGTCCAGAGATAGTCTCGGATCAACCGAGTCAGCATGTGTTGAGGCCGCTTCTGTTTGGGAAACCTGAGTCTGGAACAGTTGAGGAAGGGCGATATGATTACTATAAGTTTACTATTGATGACTCTACTCTAGAGAAAGTAATGGCAGGAAGCGTCAAAGTTATTGTAAAGATAGATGTGGAGAAAGATGGAGCGGATACTGATCTCTATGTATCAAAGCACCCGGTTCTATTCCCTTCTCTTAACCAGCACGAGTGGTCTTCACACGACGTCGGTTCAAAGACGTTGATCTTGGAATCTAAGGAGAGAGCTTTGAGCTCAGGGACTTACAGTATAGGTGTCTACGGCTTCAAGGGAACAGTCAAGTACCAGGTTTCAGTACTAGTCCAAGAAAGCAGTAATGGAGCTAAAGTTGGGGAACGGGCTGTATCATCTTCATCAGATGTTGATACGGTAGAGTGTAGGAACTGTAAGCATTTGATTCCGAGCAGGAGTATCGCGTTGCACGAGGTGTACTGTATCAGGCACAACGTTGTTTGTAATCATCCTGGGTGCGGAATCGTTCTGAGAGTTGAGGAGGCGAAAAACCATTTGCACTGTGAAAAATGTGGGCAAGCTTTGCAGCCGACAGAGATGGAGAAACATTTGAAAGTCTTCCATGAACCTCTCAGTTGTTGCTGTGGGGTAGTGCTTGAGAAAGAACAGATGGTGCGTATCTGAAACTCTCATTGTTGTTTTCTCAGTGCCTTGTTTTTTTTTTTAACATGAGAGTGTGATTTTGTTGCAGGTTCAACATCAAGCAAGAGACTGTCCTCTTCGTTTAATCGCTTGCAGGTTCTGTGGAGATATGGTGGAAGCGGGTAACGATGCAGCGGATGTTAGAGACAGGATGAGAGGGATGTCTGAACATGAAAGTACGTGTGGTTCAAGAACTGCACCTTGTGACTCTTGTGGACGATCTGTGATGCTCAAGGATATGGACATTCACCAGATTGCTGTTCATGGCAAGAGTAGCTAACTTCGGTTTCTTTGCTTGCAGTGTTGAAATTGATTGTTGTTTGAACAGAGAAGAAGATCCATTTTCAAGGAGTTTGTATTATTTATGACATTTATGATTCCTTGAATGTCAAATTTCGTAACAAATCTTAACATTTATACCAAAAAAAAATAAATTCGTAACAAAAGTGTTCAACTTTGACTTACCAAAAATGTCCAAATTTATACAACATAAACAAGTGATATAATATGTCACACAATGATGTTTGGTATGTAAGTGCCAAAATAATATAGAAATGTGAAAGCAATTTCAATATATTTAAAATTTTATATTTTATATTTATAAAACTTGGAACTAAGAATGATAAGATTTATAAAAAATGACTTCAATCATTTTTAACAAAGTACATCAAACAAACCTATTTTTAATTATGTTGTAAAAAGAAATAACGAATTCAAATTTTCATGGATAATATTTTCTAATTAATCACTTTTGGTATTTCACAGATTAATCCAATTTAACTTATTAAAACTTCTTATTAATAATACATTTTATAAATAATACATAGTTTGAAAGTTTTATTCAAATGAGCTGAAGTATTTAGAAAATGTCTTATTTAGAAGAAATTTTTTTATAACCAACGGATTTGGACTGGGGGTGCTTGAGTGATAATCCCAATATAGTGAACCCACAGTTGGATTTCTGTTGGTCACTTAAACTGCCATAAATGGTAAGAATACGTAGTTGCTACGAATCTCGTGAGATTAGTTGATTAACCTCAGTCGCGGAATCTCTACGGTTATAAAAAAATAATAAAAAAATTTGATTAATAAGAAGTTTTATCTGATTTTTAGCAATGAAATTTCACTATCGAAATTTTTTCTCAACTTAGTACGAAAATCATTATGTTTTTGTATTAGAAGATAAGAAACTAAACGTTAAAACAAAATCATATTTACTTTTATTAACTATTTCATATTCTTAGAGGAGATTTATATTTTATAATAAAATTAAACTTTTTAAATGTGAAGTTTGAATTTGTAAAATTTACCTCAATTTAAAGAACTAATTACTTATATAATCACAATGTTAAAAAGAAAAAGAAAAAAAAATCAATTTTATGTAAAAGAAATCGCTGAACTTTTTATGACAAGTTAGTTATATGATAGTAATATATTAATGTATATAAATATGTTATAAATATATGACACATATATATTTATACGATAATCAAATATAGAAAGCCCATATCAACAAGTCTTCTGTCTGGCAAATAAGACATCTTATCTTGACCATGTTTTTGAAATAATATTTTATTTCCATATTTCCTACGATTTTATCTTCGTTCCCGTGTATTAAGTGCGAGTGTAACGAGTTTGTTTGAAATAAGTCTAATGAGATGATACGAAAACATATACGAAATATTTTTTCGGTCATAAATTTAACCCCTTTTCTGAACGGGAAAACAAAAACTATATATATAAACGGTATATTTAGCCGCAAGAAATAAATGATGAATAAGAAGAAAGGAAAAACATGTTTAAAAAAGGAAACTCTTAAAAAAGAGATGAAAGAAAAAAAATCCAAAACATAATTTGAGCGAAGAAAGTAAATCACAGTGGGTCAGGAATCAGGAGTCATGACAATGATGGATTGTCATGGGTTTTATTTAAATTAAAACAAAACCAACTTGTGAAGTTTCTTGATAATATCTAGAGTTTTCATTCTCAGTCCATTTTTTCTGTGGTCGAAAATAGGGCAGTGAGGAAGAGCTTTTGTACTTTGCAAGTTAACGAAAAGGGGTTTAAAACAAAAATCTAAATAAAATATTATAAAAGTTGTCTTCAATTTGCAGATTAGCTTTTGACCACGCATTCCTCCATGATGTATATACTTTACTGTTGTCCATTGATCGTAAGTAGCTTTAACCCAAAAGAAGAACCTAATTTCTTGGTTTATTCAAGGTGTAAACGCATGGGTGGTAGATTTAATGATAGCTGTAACAAAATTCACTTTTATCAACGTGTATTATAGCAAATTTGAGTATGGGTGATAATATAGCATTATCATTAATATTTACTCCACCTACGAAAATATTAAAAATATTAAAAATATCTCTAATGTATTACTTTATTTTCTATTCCAAAATAGTATTATTCTAAAATAGAATTGGATTTTAATCCAATATATTAATCTATTTTTTACTCAAAAAGAATTATTTTTTTAAATTTAGTTAATAATTGTTAATAATACCTTTAACTTATAAAAATTTAATAAGTAATCCCAACTATTTTATGTTTACAAATCTTCCATAAAAATATATTTTATTTAATTAAATATTTATTATTAAAAATACAATAAATCATAGAGTATATAAGATATTGTATTTTTTATAGTAATGAGCATAGAATATTTTCTTCCTACCAAAAAAAAAACATAGAATATTTTCCTATAAATGATTAATTAATATATTTTGTAACGAACAATGAGATTTTTTTTATCTTTGATTTTCCTAAATCGAACAAGAAAATTTTCGTCTTCTGTAATTTCAATATCTACGGATATACCTTCTCTTTCAACTTCAGTTGGTATAGTTTTCATCATATGCAATTTTTCTAATTCAAAAACAAAATTATGCATTATAAACATAAAGAAAAAAATAAAGTTTGGGTTTGTTATTTGAAATTCTTACAGGATTCAAATGTTATGCATATATCAAGCTCAACAAATATAAATATTATCAAATCGAAATGTTACCCACAAGATAAACAAATTCATCTATTATGTTTGAACAATATTTCATCAATCTTGGTAGTTTCACCGAAAGAAATTTACTGGATTAATAAATTACTTATTTTCTATTATATCTTTTTATTTATTTATTTTTTAGTTTTGATTTTTATTAATTTATGCATCCTTCATGTGAAATTATTAAATAATCTTTGTGAAATATAATTTTTTGGAATATTATATTTATTTTTATGTTATTGTATCATTTAAAATATTATTTAAATATAAAATAACAACTTCAAGATTAAAAAAATCATTTCATAAATAAAAAAATTTAATTGAGTAATTGGTAGAATTACTCCATAAATAGAGTGATCTTAGCTATTACTTTATTTTGTAGTCAGATATAAAGTGGAATTGGAGAAGATTTTATTCTAAAATGAAGTTTGGAGTCAAAAGTGGAGTAGAGTTAGAAATGTTCTAAATACTATGATTTTATTATTCTTAAAAAGGAATAGTAATATATATGTTTTTGATTAATAACATTCTCCTTTGCATTAAGAATGAAAACAAAAAGAAAGAAACATTACATGGCACAAATTTGCCGTTTAATAAGAGCATTTAGCTGTACCATTCTAAAGTTTATCTTAGAGAATAGGAACCTAGAGTATACGTACAAAAGACATAAATAATCGATATTTTTGCGTATTTTGGCAAAATCCACTGTCACTGTATGATACTGGAATGCAGAATGGATCCAAAAAGTTTTCAATTATTCACCGAAATAAGTATTAAAAATTGGAAAATATCAATATAGTGGTTGTGATATTTTGTAAACATGTGTTCACATTCGCTAAATACCATCTCTTTCTTCATGGCGGCTCCATATCTTTATCATATCCACGTAATATATTATGTTTAAACCAAGAAAGCCAATAAAAATCTGAACCACTAGTTAAAGCAATTCATTGGAAGCTTTTCACTAATAAGAGTAAAACTAGATTTTGACCCGCGCTTGAAAAGCGCGGAATTGTTAGATTATATTATAATACAAAGTTTTATTATATCGAGAAAACATAATTTTTAACAGCTATAATTTACAAATTAGTTTATTTGAGATTTTATATGTACACTTTTACGTAAGTTTCTTTTCGACATGAGAATTATATCCAGATCAAAAAAACAAAGCGAACCGACCCAAAATTATAGGTTTAGTTCAGGTCCAGAGAAGATAACCTATTGGGTTTTTTTTGACCCGTAGGTCTTTGTTTGAGTTCGGGTCCTATCCTAGACCAGATCATAAATATGTGTTTATTAGGTATATTTGGATATTTCGAATATGTTTCTGGTATTATAGATATTGTTTTTAAGTTTTGGTTTACGATTAGAGTTTTGATTTCAGGTAGATTTTTCAAATTAAAAAAAAATTGGGTATTTGGATAAAATTTTGGATATTTTTCAGTTCATCGTGTCAGATTTTGAATAAGATTTTAAATTTTTAGGTATTTGAATTTTTTTGGTATTTGTTTGGAGTTTCAAATACTTTTCGTGTTTCGCATATTTTTCAGATTTTTTATATATTTCGAATTCTTTTAGGATCTTAAATACCCGAACAGATGTGGACCCATTACGTCCATATCAGATCCAACAACTTTTTGATATAGATTTTTAACGTTATTGTACAAAAACATGGTTGATGAAATATTTTTCTGAATAAAGGTATCATAAGAAATAATATTAAGATTTGTTAAAAATATTTAAAATATTGTATGTTTACAATGATTAATGTATTATCAGAAAAATAATAAATAGTTATACATAACTCCAACAACTTTCTTATATTAGATTTTTCAAAACTCTTTCCTTTTTAATAGTATTGATTCGTTTTAAGTGAAAAGTATATAAAAGTATAATATCTAAACAAATAATTTTCAAAATCTTGAATAATCAATACTGATATCGTGAAGTTGTGTTAGCTTTAATAGAACTAATGAATTTCTTCATTTTTTGAAGGTAACATGAATATTCAGAAAAAACATTTTTAAATATGAAAATATTATCAAACTATAGACGGTTGAAAATTTAGTATATGATATGAGATTTTAGTAGGAAAGTTTATATATGATATGATTACTTTATTATAAACGAAAGAAGAAGTTAGAATGTACACATATATGTCTTGTAATTTATCTTGCTTTAAATCATATATTATATAATAAAATGATAATATAAAACATTAGTTTCAATGCTTTTACGATTAAAAATCAAAATGATAAATATAGCAATGATTAGGATTTAAGAGTGAGATTTAAATAAATAAAAGAATTGACTAAATTATTGTTAGAGAAATATATGGTAACATATTGCTAATATAAATTTAAGGTAAGACCAAAAAATAATGAGTTAAATGAAAAGGTCCAAACAACTTTTATAGGTAGATTTTTTTAGACTCCTTCCCTTTTAATAGTATTGATTATTATGTTTAAACCAAGAAAGCCAATAAATATGTTTCAAAAATACGAGTAAAATTATTTTGTTATCAAATAAGTATTACAAATATTAGAAACTATATTCAATTAGTATTTCAAATCAAATACCAGCTGAATTGATTCTCAGTATTAGAATCAAATATCCATTTAATAAAATAATAACTTTTTAATTTGTAAAATGTTTATGTTGAAAACCATCCACTAGGTGCTTATATAAGTTAGAAAATCTTTTCAAAAATAAAATAAAAATATATATATATTAGACTAACATTTTATATAATTTGATTTTGACTTAGATTGTCAATACGATATCAAAGTGCTATTATTACAAAAAAAATTATATTTCATAATTTCATCCAAAATTTTATATTTAGTTAAAACAGTTTTTCTACCAAAAAACAGTTTCGTTTATTTTTTCAATTTTTTTAAGAACAAAGACTCTGTTATAGACTCCCACAGTAAGAATGGCCTTTCACAATAAATTTTCCAATTGTAAAATTTTTAGAATCTATTTCCATCAAAAAACGGAAAAGAAACGTTAGGAGACAATTCCAAAACACATTCCAATATCATTGCCATTTTCTTTTGTCACGGCTTTGATTTACTCTCCAGTCACTTTCAATACCAAAAAGCATCTTAGTTTTTTCTTTTCTTTTTTCTTGTTAATATATACAGAAGGCTCACGTTTTGCCAAGTGCGCAACAGTTTCTTCTTCCCTTCACGGATTTAAACAATGAATGCGCCGAAGTAATCTTTTATTTTGTCCAATGTATTTTCATACATATTTCCTATAAACCCGGCAAGAAAAAGTTCTGTTTTTTTTTCTCCGTAAATCTCCATAGATACAACCTTCATTTATCTTCTCCTTCTTCAGTTTATGTTGCCTTAACCGTTTTAGGCAGAAATATTTCTTACAAGAACAAGAAAGCTTTGTCTTTTACCTCTTGTACAAACAAGGTAATGAAAGAGAGAATCTGTTTTGTTTCTTCACTTTACTTTTAAGCAAATCTTGTTTCTTCAGTGTTCTTAGTGACTGTGACCGACGGTTGTCGTCTTTGTTTACAACTTTTATTTTTGTCATTACATCATCAGCTCTCAAAGTCTTTAACTCCCCAGTTTTGTCTGAATCTTTCCTTTCTTAGTCTTTAACTCCCCAGTTTTGTCTGAACCTGTTCTTTCTTTCTTAGTTTGTTTTTCCAGGAAGGTAAAGACATAATAGTATCTTCACACTCCCATGGCTACCATAAACGAGATTGGAGTAGCAGCAGCAATAAATATAGTCACATCAATTGCTTTCTTGATAGCTTTTGCAATACTCAGGATTCAACCAGTAAACGACAGAGTCTACTTCCCTAAATGGTACCTCAAGGGCCTAAGAACTAGCTCTATACAAACCGGTGGCTTTGGAAGCAAGTTCATCAACTTGGACTTCAGGTCCTATGTTCGATTCCTCAACTGGATGCCTGAAGCACTTAAAATGCCTGAACCAGAGCTCGTTGATCACGCAGGACTTGATTCTGTTGTCTACTTGAGGATCTACTTACTCGGGTAAATATATTTATATGTAACCTCACAACCCTCTTTTCTTTTCTCCAAAGCTCTTTTACTTAGGGGCGAAGCTAAATGGAGTAAGGATGGGGCAGTTGCCCACCATAACATTTTTTTAATTTAGTGTAATTCTTATAAAATTTTAGTGATGCCTCATTTCTACCCCGGATAAAAAAACAATTTCTAGATCCTCCACTGATGCCAATGGTTTTAACCTGTAGGCTCAAGATCTTTTTCCCCATAGCTTGCGTTGCTTTTACCACAATGGTGCCTGTTAATTGGACAAACAAGGGATTGGATGGGTTGAAGCACTCTAATATAAGTTATAGTGATATTGATAAGCTCTCTTTGTCAAATATACCAAATGGATCAGACAGGTGAGATATACTTTTCCAACTTTGGTGCTTTTTGTTCTTTGTTCCATTAGTGTAGTATATGGTGATTCATTGGCCTTTCATGTTCCTATAGATTTTGGGTGCATTTGTGTATGGCTTATGCAATCACCTTCTGGACGTGCTTTATGCTGAAAAGAGAGTATCAGAATATAGCTTTGATGAGGCTACAGTTTCTTGCAAATGACGAAAGGAGACCCAACCAGTTCACTGTAATGAAACTTTGAATCTTTTTTTTTAATAACTCTTTGAGTTTAGCTTTCTGATAGAATCACTCTGAAAACTTTTTCATTAATGGTAGGTGCTGGTAAGAAACATTCCTGTAGATCCTCATGAATCAATCTGTGAACTTGTTGAGCATTTCTTTAAGGTCAACCATCCAGATCATTACCTCACATTCCAGGTAAAATCATCTCTGGATGTTTTGAAATATATCCATCTCCTGGTTTAGTTTCCGGGTTGACGGTTCTTGATCTTCTTTAACTCAGGCAGTCCATGACGCAACCAAACTCTCTGAATTGGTTCAGACAAGGAAACAAATGCAGAATCTGCTTGATTACAATATTAACAAACACATGAGAACTCTAACTAAAAGACCAGTAATAAAGGTGAGTAGAGTCACATTTGCAAAAAGCTTAAGTGATGTTTTTATTCAAGACTCACTTTTTATTGTCTGCAAAGCAGATGGGTTTTCTTGGCTGTTGTGGTGAAGAAGTTGATGGAATCAAGTACTACACGTCAATGGTCGAGAGTCTAACAAGAGAAGTAAAGCGTTCAGCTCAGCTACTACTCTATATATGCTATTTGCTTTTATTCTCCAGTCAATGCTAACTTTCAAATGTTTCAGATAACTGAGGAGAAACATAGGTTAAGGACCGGGACAAAGTCGATAGTTCCTGCAGCTTTTGTCTCTTTCAAGAGCCGTTGGGGAGCAGCGGTTTGTGCTCAAACTCAACAGTCAAGAGATCCAACAGAGTGGCTAACCGAGTGGGCTGCAGAGCCATGTGACATCTACTATGATAATCTAGCATTGCCATATGTCGACCTTAAGATAAGGAGGATAATAGTGGCCGTGGCATACTTCTTCCTCACCTTCTTCTTCATGATCCCAATAGCATTTGTACAGTCGCTGGCCAACATCGAAGGGATAGAGAAGAATTTTCCATTCTTGAAACCCCTTATTGAAGTGTATGTCTCTGTCTTCATTTCCCATAAATAACATCAATCTTTGTTCTTTCTTGTTGATAGAATCTCTTGTGTGGACAGGAAGTTTTTCAAGTCTATCATTCAAGGCTTCCTTCCAGGGATTGCACTGAAGATATTTCTCATGTTGCTCCCAAGAATATTGATGCAAATGTCGAAATTCGAAGGTTTTATCAGCACATCCTCATTAGAAAGAAGAGCAGCAAGTAGATTCTACATGTTCCAGTTCATCAATGTTTTCCTCGGAAGCATTGTCACCGGGACTGCCTTTCAACAGCTAAACAGCTTCCTTAACCAGTCTGCAAACGAGTATGTATCTAATTTTAAGTTGGAAGTCCATGATAATCTCAAATTTAACATGTTTCTTTTGGACATGTTTTATAATGCAGTATTGCAAAGACAATTGGCGTCTCAATTCCAATAAAAGCGACCTTCTTTGTAACATATATAATGGTGGATGGATGGGCAGGAGTTGCTGGGGAGATACTGAGGTTGAAACCTCTCATAATCTATCATCTAAAGAACTCTTTCCTGGTTAGAACAGAGAAAGATAGAGAAGAAGCAACTGATCCTGGAACCATAGGATTCAACACCGGTGAGCCTCAAATACAACTCTACTTCCTTCTTGGTCTTGTTTATGCAGCAGTTAGCCCTATCCTTCTTCCCTTTATCATCCTCTTCTTCGCCCTGGCTTACGTCGTGTACCGTCATCAGGTGAGAATAACCGAGTCCTTTTCCTCCAGAGCTCGAGCATAGTTAGGTAGTAATGAAGAATTCATTTGCATGCAGGTTATAAACGTGTATAACCAAAAGTATGAGAGCGCAGGGAAGTTCTGGCCTGACGTTCACAGGCGTGTGGTGACCGCACTGATCGTTTCGCAGCTTCTCTTGATGGGTCTACTAAGCACGAAAGGAGCTCATAAGTCTACTCCTTTGCTTCTTGTGCTTCCGGTTCTAACCATCGGTTTCCACATTCACTGCAAATGCCGTTACCAATCTGCCTTTGTCACATATTCTTTAAAGGTTAGTCACAAATTAACTAATGATCTCTAGTAGCTTTGAGTGAAATGTGTAAGATTACATTTTAGCCATCTTTCTTTTTACCTTTGTTTTTATCAGGAAGCCATGATTAAAGATACACTGGAGCGCACACGTGAGCCAAACCTAAACCTCAAGGCTTTCTTTAGAAATGCGTACGCCCATCCAGAGTTCAGAGTTGGAGAAAATCTGGATCTAGAGATGGCCATGGAGAAGCCTGATAAGCTGCCAGAGCTAGTGGCCACTAAGCGTGGCTCATGGAGGAACACTTCTTTGCCTAGCAAGCATAGCTGACATTATTATTCAACAGATCTTGCTTTTCAACCTTTAACTGTCATTCTTTTATGTTCTTGTACATATGAACAATTGTATTAAATGCAAGGTGAAAAATACAATTGAAGAAGCACACGAGACGTTACAGTTTTAGAATTGTAGCAACGACCCAGTAAAAACATTGACCTTATGGATAACCAAAATTTTCTCTCAGGAAATCAAATCCAAATTGAATGAAAGTATTACGAAAATTTAACGAATGTAGACTTCTAATTCCTTGGTAACAACAAAATTATCAATTTATTATATTTAGTAGTTTTACATTTTGTAGTAGATCATTCGAGAGAACTGCCCTTATCATATATGGAGAGAAAAAAAAAACAGAAGTTTCCGGGAAAATACCGAATTTATTATGTTCCATTTAAAGGCTAGCAGCGACGTAGATATACGACGCGCTATCGTAACAAATCCTGACCGCTCATCTCGCCAAATGACTCACCTCCTTGGAAAATATATAAACCTCAAAAGCTGTATTTCCATCCTTTTCCAAAAAAATCAATTCTCTTCTTCCTCCAGATCTGTCTCGAAGACCGTTTACCAAATCCGCCTGAGCCATGGAGAAACCGTACGGATACGCGAGCGTGAGCATGAGCGGCGTAGATCGCTCCGCCGGGAAGGATATCGATCTTGAGATGGGAGAGGCGACGCTCTACCCTGGGCTAAGCTACGGCGAGAATCAACTCCGCTGGGGATTCATCCGCAAGGTCTACGGGATCCTCTCCGCTCAGCTCCTCCTAACCACTCTTATCTCCGCCGTCGTCGTCCTTAATCCTCCGGTCAACGATCTCCTTACCGGATCTCCCGGACTTCTCCTCTTCCTCTGCATCATCCCTTTCGTCTGTACGTAACCTAGATCTCATTCTTCGCATTCTATTTACATTTAGTCTCCGTCGGTAGGTATCAGATTTGATGTGGTGATTATGATTCTTAAGGTTTGATCTTTGATTCGTCCTTGTCGATGTGCTGAGGAATATATAAAATATTCTATTCTTGTTTATGTGATTGATTGCTGCAGTGATCTGGCCTCTGCACGTTTACCACCAGAAGCATCCTGTTAACCTCATCCTCCTTGCCCTCTTCACTATCTCCTTGAGCTTCACCGTTGGTGTCAGCTGTGCTATGACAGAAGGTTCAAATTCTAGTTTCCTCTATTGTCATTAGAACTTCGAAATTCTTATAACAATCTATTTTCTGTTTTCATCAGGAAGAATCGTCCTTGAAGCCTTGATATTGACACTGTCCGTGGTCGGATCTCTAACCGCATACACTTTCTGGGCTGCAAAGAAAGGAAAAGACTTCAGCTTCCTTGGACCCATTCTCTTCACCAGCCTCATCATTCTTGTAGTGACCAGCTTCATGCAGGTTTGTCTCTCTCTTACGAATTAAGCAAAAACATCTCCACATATGCATAAAGGAAATGCTTACATTTTGTTATATTAATATTGCAGATGTTCTTCCCGCTTGGCCCGACCTCTGTTGCAATATATGGAGGAGTCAGCGCGCTGGTGTTCTGCGGATACATAGTCTATGATACCGACAATCTCATCAAGCGTTTCACATATGACGAATACATCCTCGCATCGGTGGCTCTCTACTTGGACATCCTCAATCTCTTCTTGACCATATTGCGTATTTTGAGGCAAGGTGACAACTGAAGGAAGCCATACAAGATGAGGCTTCTGTGATGGGATTTACATTTTGTGTATATCTGACTTATGTTTCGAGTTTTTTATTTTACTATATGCTGCTATGTGGTTAAACTGTTTGGTAAAACAAAATCAATTGAAGTCAAATTTTCAATGTTAAATAAATTTGGTAGATTTTAATAGCCGACTTGCTTGCTTGTCCTTGTTTCTTCGTGTTTGATTCGCATCTCCGCACTTAAACCCAACCAAAACTACAAACCTTCTCTCCATCATTCAAAGATACATCTATGTTACAATTGAGGTTGTGTTACTCTCCATTTGATTGGCTATGTAGGATGTCATTGGCGCAGAAGAGGTTGAAGGATGGTCATGCTCGAGTCTCATCCTCAGTTTTTTACTGGTTATTTTGTCTATGTTAAATGATGAAGTAAAAATCAAACTTTGGAGTAGATGTTGCTCGGTTTGATTTACAACTTATAATATCTAATCCAAAACTTGGATTTCTTGGTTGACGTGGCCCAACCAAATCTTCTGAACATAAGAAGCATGTCATCTCTAAAAAGAATCACTCATTCTTTCTCCTCTGCTCCTAACATGGAGACCCTTTTCTCTCCTCGTTCCCTCTCCCCTCCTCTCACCATACCCACTCCGAGTCCCTTGTCTTTACTCAGACCGATCTCTTCCCAATCCGCCAAGCTCACTAAACCAGAATCTCCAGTTCCCCAAAACTTGTCAACCAATGCCAAACAGGTATAGTTCATCACTTTGGTTAAATCCTCTTCTTTTAGGTTTACCATATGTGTCTCTTCTTGACAAAATAGGTACTGTTCAGAACTAATGAGTTTGTGTGGCGTTTTACATGTATGCATTCTTAGAGAAGCTTCGCCTTTCTTATAGTCTTAGTGTTTGATGGTTGTTTATCTTGACACCGTTTCTTAAGGCTTGTGCAGTTGGGAGGAGGAGATTGATGATGGGTGGCTTGCTCATGTCTGGTTTAATAGTTTCAGAAGCCAATCTTCCAACATCAGCATTTGCTTTGACTCCAGTGTTCAGAGAGTACATAGATACATTTGATGGATACTCTTTCAAGTACCCTCAAAACTGGATTCAAGTCAGAGGAGCAGGCGCTGACATATTCTTTAGAGACCCTATTGTCCTCGACGAGAACCTCTCGGTGGAGTTTTCTTCACCTTCTTCCTCGAAATACAAGTCTCTTGAGGACTTGGGTTCACCTGAAGAAGCTGGAAAGAAAGTACTTAGACAGTACTTGACTGAGTTTATGTCCACTAGACTCGGTGTCAAGCGCGAGTCTAACATTCTTACAACTTCCTCCAGAGTTGCAGATGATGGTAAACTCTACTACCAAGTCGAGGTAAACAACATGTCTTATTTTTGGTGTAGAACATGTCATGATCAACACATGTTCCCATTGTTTTTTCTTTATTTATTAATCATAATGTTTGAGCGTTTGTGATTGCAACAACATGTCTTATTTTTTCGGTCCACATAGCTTCACTATGCTACGTTGGTGTTTTAAATATTTTGATGGACTGACACAGGTGAACATAAAGTCATACGCAAACAATAACGAGCTAGCTGTGATGCCGCAAGATAGAGTGGCTCGTTTGGAATGGGACAGGCGTTACCTCGCGGTTCTAGGAGTTGAGAACAATAGACTCTACTCACTGAGACTCCAAACACCTGAGAAAGTTTTCCAGGAAGAGGAAAAAGACCTAAGAAGAGTTATGGATTCGTTCAGAGTCGAGAAGATTTAGAGAGAGATGTAGCCATTGGTTTACAAAAAAATCTTGTTGCTGGTTATGCTCCCTTTCCCGTTCTATTTTTGTAATATTAAAGCATAAGCCAAGCTAGGGTAAACGCTTTTTTTACATGAACTTTTCAGATTCGTTCCTTGATCGGAGGAGTTTATAATTTCAAACCTATCCCTACAAAACCGGTTGAGTTAGATTAATTTTTGAATAGGGTGGCAAACTAAGTTACAAAACGATCAGATATCAACTGTTAAACAGGCTAATAAACTTTAAAACAATCTGATTGTTCATCATCAATTTTTTTACGAAATGGTTAGTCAATTGATCAAGAAATTAACTAATCACCATGGAACCGGTTAACTTATAACCAAGTTGACAAGAAAATATTTCTGGTTATGTGTGAGGGTTTTATTATTGGTTTAGGCCTTTCAAAAAAGTCCCTCCTTAGGAAAAAAAAGAAGAGAATTATTGAGAGTAAGAGGCAAAGAAGCTTTTCCCGTAGTACATGTAAACATCTTTGTATCATGTGTTCTCCATGAATCCCAAGATAAGTATATATGAGTCAGTGTAGTTTTTTTTTGTTTTGAGAAGGGCTTGTATCCCAGTGGTCTTCCTTCTCACATACGACTGCCAGAGGTCGCAGGTTTGACTCTCTGTCGGCATGGTGGTACATGACTTTCCAAAAAAATCCTAAAGGATTTTCCTGGATTTTGGACACCGCTTGCGGTGGGGTCTAGTCATTATAAAAAGTTTACCCAAAACAGTTTTTGAGAAGGGTTTGTATCCCAGTGGTCTCCCTTCTCACAGACGACTGCCAGAGGTCGCAGGTTTGACTCTTTGTCGGCGCGGTGGTACTATGACTTTCCAAAACAATCCTAAAGGATTTCCTGAATTTGGGGCACCGCTTACGGTGGGGTCTAGTCACTATAAAAAGTTTACCCAAAACAGTTTTTTTTACCAAAAAAAGTATATATGAGTCTCATACAGAAATTAAATATAGCTAGGACATACATAGTTGATTCTGCTTTTTTGCCTTTGAATGGTTCAACATTCCCTGGCATATGAGCTCCATCCAGAGCACCTATACAATCCTTAAAAAAGGCCATATTGTGGATCATCTACTAGAACATGACAAGCATTTGCAAACTCATTCCTGAGAAGTAGCACAATGTCTGTTGTGAGTTTCAACAAAAAAAAAATCTTGAAAACTTCATCTAACATCTTCTTCATAATAAGAGAATACTAGTATCTCTAAGATAGAACATGTATGGTTAGATCTTTGCCCAACCATCTCTAAGAACATTACAACACTAAATTCTACATAAATATGACAAGTTTTTTTTAGATTATACTTTTCTGATAGTCTTACATACACTTCTAAACTTTGCATGGTTCATGCGAATAGTATCATAGTTTTGTACCCCAAATTCGTTGATAAAATGTTGCACATCACACCAGCCTCCACCTCGATTTTTCATCACTTGTTGTTTGTCAATATTTCATCCATCACTCCAGACGTTTCATCTATAAGTGGTTACATGTGTTTCTCCTTATATCTACTATCAAATTTATGTCATCATCCTCAACTAAAAACATAAATGTAACTTGAAAAGCGCATAAGCATATTACCACATACTTGATTTTTCATTATATCTTAATGATCAAAGCTACATAAGTGTATGTACCGCTACATAAGATCCTTGCCTAAAAACAGCTGATCGACTAGAGTTGCATTTCAAAATAAAAAAATCATAGGAAAGTTTTGTAGAGTGAAACTCATTAAAATAAAGTCATGAATATAATCATAAACATGATTCATATTAGACTAAACATAAACAAGTCTTCATGTATCTCTGCTTTCACCGGTTGCATACTCCAAATAGAGAACATTATTCTCTTCCTCTCTATAAGACAAGTTTTTTTTGATGATTTTCAGGATCTTTCTTGAGATGGTTAATAGAGGCTTTGTGTAAAAGAGATTACACCCTTATAGTAGGCAAAGAGTATAGAACCTCCCGAAGCTGACTACAACTAAACTCATGATGGTTCTCTGTTAGACAATTCTTTTGGGAAAGAATCTTGTCACGCGATTAACCACTCTTCCTAATCACATCTGCCACAACGTGTATTGCTTATGCAACCCTTGATCTTCTCTTATTAGAATTTGACCTAGAAGAGGAGGGGCCAACATTCCTTGATTCAGATGTAATATCAATTCCTTGAGTAGGGATATCATGCCTTGGTTCAGCTCCAAGATCAGTTCCTTGAATAGGGATATCATGCCTTGATTCGGCATCAACTTCAACATAAGCATCATCCACATGATACGAGTACTTTGTATCTAAAACCTCTTCACCTTGTTGAGCAGTCCGACTTCACATCCACTAATATAAACCGTCCCAACGACATTCTCCATCAAATCTATGTCTGGTACCTGTTTATATTTTATTTCTCTAGCACCATGCCACTCCCGAAGCAAGGAGAACACAATTCAAAGTGGGAAAAAAACTTTAGTGTAAAAAGACTTATACAGCTAGTTCATTAGTCAAACACAATCTAGATAACAGTACTTTCATGAACTTAGTGTCCAAACAATCAAATACATCAATGTAAACAGTCTAATACAGAAACAATGAACTGAACACAATAAAACGTTAATTGCTGTATTGATATAAGAAGTGATAACATACTGAATAAAAAACTGAACCAGTGAATCTAAAGGGATCATAGAACTTGTACCTTACATTGCTCGCTCCATCATTCCTCACTCATGTTGATGAATCCAGTTGTATCAAAACCAAGTCATGTTCTGTTCCGACTCAACTTCTTATATATAAGATTTATATTGCTTCTTGCAAGTCTTGAATTTGTTCCCAAATTTTCTTCATGAAAGTCTCCCAGCCTCATTAACCATTTGTTTTCTTATGTTCCCTTTCTGTTTCTCATCAAGTCTTAGTTGAAGAAAGAAACGTGTTTGTTAGTTATTCCATGTAAGATACTTAGTTAAAACACACAAACATTTACCAACTATCTTAGTTAAAGATACATATATTAAAAGTTTTGAGAGGAAAATACTCACATCAGTATCATGGATGGATGCAACTGTTTCTCTTTAAAAGTGTCAGCAACTGGAAGGCAGAATAAACACATACATAAAAATTGGTTAAGAGTAAACATCTTCAAAGTTAACAAGCCAAACAACTAAGAACATAACACAATAGAACATAAACCTTCGACCATAATAATGAATAAAACGATTCTACGTTCATAACAAAAAAGAAAACTACAGAACTGAATTCTATAATGTCTAATCTCACATGTGCTCACTGACAAAAGCTTTGAGATGTTTAAACGAAGATCCTCCTTCCTTCACCGTCTCCGCCGCTAAATCTCTCCACCTCGCCGCATTTCCTCTAAACTCCTCCGACTTCTCCTCCATTACTTCCTCAATGCACCGCCGTATCTCCCCACTCTCCACCACAACCTCTGCATCATCTTTCTTTTCCATCACTCTCACACCTGTCCTCCAACACTCTTCTAGAAGCTTTGCATTCGTCATCTGATCAGTCCACTGTGGAAACGCAACCACCGGAACTCCCGCCACCAAGCTCTCCAGCGACGAGTTCCACCCGCAATGCGTCACAAAACAACCTATCGATCTATGCTTCAAAACACTAAACTGATCGCACCAAGAAACCACCATTCCTATCTCATCCAGCTCTTCTCTGAAACTCCTTGTGCTCTCTTCTTCGTTCTCTTCCCCATCTTCTTTACTTGTGTATAACTTATCCGTAATCACCCACAAAAACGGCCTCCGACAATGTATCAACGCCTTGCAGAGCTCCACAATCTGTTTCTTGCTCAACACGGCAAGTGTTCCAAAAGAAATATACAACACGGTTGAATCCGTCTTTGTATCCAGCCACTGTATGTATTCAGCGCCTCTCTCGGAGTCGGTCCTAGATGTTATCAGTGGACCGATGGGCAGAATCTTGAAATTATCAAGAACCGAGCTAAAAGCTTCTTCTTCAAGCTCTTGGAAACTATTGACAAGGATCTTAGGGTTTTCCTCTTGCTTCAGCGACTCTATCTGTTCTCGAAACGCCGGTAGGAGAAACGAGTACGTGTTTGCAGGGACGATGAACGTGGGAAGATCACGGAGACAAAACTGTGGCAGAGCAGGTAACTTAATAGAGCCAGAAGGGTCGTTAGTAGCCATCTCTGAGATTGCATCTGCGTAGCCGTTGAAGTAGTGATAGAAGATGGAGAAGACAGTTACGGGCTGGACCCAGAGAAGAGCAGATGGGATGTGAAACTCACGCACCAGCTCAGCGACCCAAGTGAGGAGGATGGTGTAAACCACGCAGGTAAAAGGCCGGTTTTGAAGCCGGTTATCTTCGATTAGTTCGGTTAAGGTTTCTCTGCCGCGTCTTTTCATCTCAGACATGTAACGTCCCGCAGTGTCTTGGCGAGCTTTGTCCGAGGAAGTGGAGGACTTGAAGCCGTCATCGTGGCCATCGGAGTAAGTGGCGAAGATTAGGTTTTCAGGGACGTTTTCTTTGGAGAACATACGGCGGTTATAGGCGGAGATAGGGGCAGCGAAGGTGACTCTAACTCCGGCTATTGTTCCGGCGAGGCGCTTGGCGAGCTCGAGAGATGGGTTGATGTGGCCTTGTGCTGGAAATGTCACGAACAGAAAGTGTTGTCCGGTTAGTGATTTTGGTGAATCATTATTGTTATCCATTTTCTTATATTTTTGGTGTTGTAGTTAATGGAAAGACACTATACTAGTTTAGACTTATATAGAGATTATAGCGACACAGATCTAAGTGATAAAAAGTATACTGTGAAAAAGGGATAACCCCACTGAGTGCATTGGACAGCTCAATTTTGTGACGTTAGTGATGACGAAAACTCTCAAAGATAGTGTGGATTCAGTGGAGGCAAGTAGATGACAATTTGTCCTGTCCTACTAAATTATTGATATAAAACGAACGTGAACATTCAACTTAAAATAATATAAATACAATTTTTTTTTAACATTATATGACAATATTTTTCAATCCTCTAAAAAGACAGAATTGGAATCCAGTATAACAAAACTACAAACCTTTACTTGAGAATTAAAGGCACCGCAGAAGTTATGTTATCTTATTTTGCAACTGATAACATAAAATGTGGCGGTTACCGTCGTAATATGCAATGTAATAATTATTGTAAAAGATGTAAAAAACCAAAAGAAACTGTCACATATGTTATTTCTAATATTCACCAATTTTACATATATTGTCTTTATCAACAACTTCGTCTACTCGTAACATTTTTTCGCTACCGAGCATTTATGCCAGTATGAATTATTTATTCCAGAGGAAGAATATCATCGTAGATCAAGATTTGGATATGAATTCTTATCCCAGAATAATCTAGTACTAGACTTTGATCCGCGCTTATAAAGTGCGAGTTTATTTTTGAAATTAATTAAATTATTTATATATAATTTATATATAATATAATGTATGAGTTTGGGTACATTACCTGGTGCACTTAACCATACCCGACTGAAAAAAACTAAAATTAAGCCGAATTTCATAAAAACCCGAGCATATCCTATATCTTTGGAACCGAAAAATAGAAACCGAATTGAGAACCAAATCAATACTTAAAATTTTAAAATACAAATTATATACCTATAAATATTAATTATATTTAATTTCTAAAAAACAAATATCCTAAAAATACTATTTATAAACCAAATTATGCAAAAAAAAATTAATGACTCAAATATTTTTTATTCAAATAACTATTAGTTAATTATTTATCTTATTTTTTTTTCAAACAACCTAAACTGCCCGATTTAAAACGCGAGATATTTTACATTTGTGAAAATTCAATGAAATGATCCAACAACCTTGTTGTTTAAGTAGATTTTTAAAGAATCATTCCCTTTTAATAGTTTGATATCTAAATATTGTAGATCATGAGCATAAAATATAGTGTAAAACATTATTGATTAACAATCACTATGATAAGAGATATAATTAATTTATAAAAGAAGTGTATTACATAAAATAAAGAGTAATAATATTTGAAAAGTAAGATTTTGAACCATGTTTTTAATTGGATGATTGTATTATTAGATGGTCCATCATGAAAAAGTTATATATATTGTACTAATCAAGTATATAGTTCGTTTTAATAAGGAAGTATAAATAATAAACAATAAATAGTATATATAGACGGTTGCATGCATATAAATGCAAATGAGGCCAAGTTTCTATAATTTGATTATTTCTCCCTTTGGTATCAATATTAATTAATACTAACGTATTGTTATAGAAAGGAGAAAAAATCGGGTAAATATATGATCTTGAATAATGTATTGTTACAAACATATAAGGTAAGAGCATAAAAAATAAATCTAATGAAAGAGTCCAAACAATCTTTTAAGTAGATTTATTAACACTCATTCCCTTTTAATAGTATTGATATTTGGAAGGTTCGAAACGATAAACTATTTAGGACATAGATTGAGACCCTTTGGAATTTGTCAGATATGCAAAAGGCGAATGTCAAGCTTTATTCAATGCAAATGAATCAGTATCCTTATCTCTACATGAACATTGTATTGACGAAGCACAAGTCTTAAACTTGGGTAATATATGTATGGTAGAGAGTTCATAGACCTCTACATCTCAGTTCAGTGGATGTAGATGGACTAGGATGGATAGTTTAGGCAAGATTCAACTCATAGAGACACATAACTTAAATATGGCGATATGCTACTTTGCATACATAATTAGAAGCACTGAGATAGCTAGGGAAACATGCTACTTTGCATACATAATTAGAAGCACTGAGATGGCTATGGAAACATGTTTCAATATTCCACATGGCCAGAGCTTTGAGACAAATTGCAAAGATCTAATAGCAACGATAAAGGAACCTTAAACTTGGCCATGTTTTGCAACAAAATTAGAGTCTATTCAAATTCTTCAGATATGTTTTCAAGAATTCCGGAAATCTCACATCCCAAGAGCGTAAAATGGAATTAATGATTCTCTAGCTAGATCTGCACGATCTTAAAAATTAAAATTGACTAAGACAGTTCCAAAAATGATTCTTTAAAAAAATTCAAAATTGACCGATCGTCTTAAAAGTGATTTTTACATAAATTTTGGACAAAAAGTAAATTTCATTTGATGAATGTCTATTTTGATAGTTCCAGTTTAGGTTTCAACTAATCTGGTAATAAAAATCTCTAGGAACTCAATTTTTCGCAAACACAGATTTCTTTGCTATTAATATTCTAAATACTGGATTTTAATTTTTCATATTTAAAAATTTTGAATTTTCTTTTATGTAGATTGCGGTATGTATGCATTGGTGGAGTTATTTTCAGCGTTCATATTATTTCTGTGCTATAATATTTTTAATAAAAAATGGACAGATTGTCAAATACTCAATATAATTCCAATTTTATCAACACTATAATATTCAAAAATCTTTCTTTTTACTTGGGAAGTTCGAGGTTTCTTTACGGAAGGAAAAAACAAGGAAATCAATTAGAGATCTTTATAATGTCAAAGTTAATGAATTATGCTTTAATAAAAATAATTTTTATGATTTTAAGTTTTTAACTTTGCAACTACATTTTTTTGGCCGATGATTTTTTTCTTGAGAAACATATTATCTTAATTTACTAGGGATATTGTTAACAATGAACATGTCAAGTTAGAAAATTATAGCTCAGAATTTTAAAATAAATGCTTATACATTCCATTTCTAATTTATGTATCTCAGATATTAAACCACCACTTGCAAACATTTAATTTGTACTCCTTCAATTTCATATTAAGTGTCGTTTTATCTTTTAAATTATGTTTCATTATAAGTGTCATCTTACATTTTCAATGAAAATATAAAAATAAATTTTCCAACTTTTCTTTTTATTTTTAATTCATTAATTAATAAAATCAAACAAAAATTTATACTAAACAGGAGTAAAACAGAAAAGTTAATAATTTTCTTAACTGGTGTGCAAAAACCTTAACGATACTTAACGTGAAATAGAAGAGCATTAATTTGCAATCTAAATAGCAACAATGAAGAAGGCAAAAGAACATGCTGGTGTGCCAAGACGAAGAGAATGCTGAAAATGTTTCAATTCTCGAAGAATATTCGTACTTAAAATTCATTTTTGAAAAAGAAGTTGGCATGGAAACGAAAGTGTAACTTGTGATGTAAGGGCAATTAATTATGACGCAAGTGGCAAGAGTTGGTATAAAACCATTCACATCGAATGTTGAATAATATATTCAACAGTTAAACATTATGGAGTGATTGTTTTGCTCCCTCTCTCTCTTTTGGAATTTGGATCCTCTGCCAGAGTCTCATAAGTCCGTTGACACCGGTCTTCTCCTTCTCTATCTGTAGTTACATGACTCTGACTCTCAAAGTGGGCGTAAGCAAGGAGATCGTGGATGATGTATCTCACCGGTGGCGCCTCGCATCAAAAGCCTCCATCTCAGTGTCAGCGTTGGCTCGTTTGGTCCAACAATGACATGAGTTTCCTTTGTTTTCTTCCATTTCTTTCTTTTTTTGAAAGAAAGTTTCCTTTGTTTTCTACATTGTAGGGTATCAGAAATGTTTCTTTAAATTGCTAATGTCTTTCCCTGTCTTTCTGCTGCGTGAATGAATCGTTGACGGTCCCTCTCTTTTGCCAGTTGTGGGGAGTGTTGACATGAAGAAATAAATGACAAGGAGTATTGTCATGAGGATCCACAAAAACCCATCCATCCACGGCTTATTATTCACAGCAAGACATTTCCACGTCAACCCATCCACGACAACTTATCCATTCGATCGTTGGAGTTTGAATTTGAATCTTGGATCTGTCACATCAAGCCGTTTCTCTCTAGTTTAATTTTGGTTTAATTCTTCTCCCATGTGTATTTAAATCACTTGTAAGACCACAAATTAATCAAGAAAATTCTCTCTCCTTCTCTCTCTTGCACTTTGAAATCTCCATCCCTCTCTCTCTCTCTCTCTCTCTCTCTCTCTCCTCGA